>NW_022987739.1:27264887-27292387 GCF_902827165.1 Trematomus bernacchii
CTATCCCACCACATTTCTCGTTTTCCTCGCTGTTTTTTTTCATTTTACATGATGAATAATACCCCCCTGTTATTTAAATCCGCGACAATTTCGACCTTTTTATTGTGTGAGTGGATCCTTAAATGAACATCCGCTGCCATAAAAGCCAATTAATCCCGTTGCATGTGTATGCAGAGAAAGGAGAAGGGTGGCGGTGGTGGTGGTGGGGGGTGATTGCGAAAAAGCTGCACAGAAAAATAGATTTTATTCACATCAGCTGGATAAATGCATCATAATAGGGGCTGTATATGCACACATGGGGTCGATTTCTTCGCCGTTATTCGCTGTGCATGTGTGATTTTGACGGTGCTGCATGCATCGCCGCGGGGCCTGCAGAGCTCCGACTCCCAGCCTGATGCGCAGGTTGTCCGGGGAGCAGCAGCCTCTCTCAGCCGGGTGACAGCGCCTCTCAGCCGGGCTTTAGTGCTGCAGATCCGAGGCCAGGCGTGCAGAGCTGACACCAGCAGCAAGGCGTGGCATTCATATAGCATTACATTACATTACCACATTACACAAGCCCAGGGGCGTGCTACCCTGCAGCTGCCTCACTACTCATTATATGTTTTTTTTATTTATTTTATGCTGTATATTTTATTTTTATTTTATCGTACCAATTAATTTTGTCTTATGTATTCCTTTATTTTTCCGAGAGGGATCATTATTTATTTTAGTTTGATCCGAGGTGGATTTCTTGTTCTCTGTTTAATTTGTAATGTGGGCCATTTTGTTAAAGCACTTTGGGCTGCACCTGCTGTATGGAAAGTGCTATATGAATAAAGCTTTATTGTTATTCACTTTAAAAAAAAGGCACAGTGTATTTAAATCTATGTATTAGATGTGGCTGCATCACTGTGGTGTTTCGTCTGCTCTAGTAAGAAGCATGCTCAGGGTTTTGCCCCAAGTCCCATTTAAAAGACATTTAAAAATTCAGCATAATCAGACATGCAGGCCTGCCATCTGTCTGTCTGCCTGCAGGTCAGCCTGTCTCACCATCTTGTCCCTCCCAGGGTAGGAAAAGAGATCAATATCACTGTACAGTTTTGGCTCTACATTTGAAATTTGGAGCCATTTACATACACAGTTACACATTTTTGCCGCCTTATTTGTGTTTAATGTGGCAAATACCCTTTAGTTTGGCCACGATTATTCCAGACACTGTCTAGTGCTTTACTGCCTCACTGTCTGACTTCCAAGTAAACCTTAGTGGGAATCTTTATGGTTTATTGCACTTATTGTTCGTCGCTTTGGATAAAAGCGTCAGCTAAATGCAATGTAATGTATTGTGAACCTGAAGAAGCCATGACCTTCTGCTGGTACAACTGGCGGTCTACTTAAAAATATGAAATTCCAAATTATAGGTAGTAATATTGTGTTCAACCGATGCCACACTTAACATTAGTGTTAATTGAATCACTATTTTATATAAGTAAACGTCTTGAAAATAGACATGTTTCAGTGCAAAGTTCAACTCTAAAGCTGGTTGTGGTGGTTAGATGTTGGCTTGGTGGGTTCTGTGGTTTTATGGCTATGGCTTGATGGTTGCTCTATTTATTGCCATGGCAGCTTTTGTCAAAACATATATTCCTAAATGTTCTTACGTAGGAATGATGCAGATTACATTGTCAGTGTTAATGCACAATATTTTAATCATGCACAGGGCCATGTATGAAAATATGTTCCTATAAACTATGACTATAGATGCAAGGATTAATGATCCAACCCTCGAAGTGGATTTATATTTCTGTGCCATGGAGTACAGCAGTTCAGTCGTAGATCCTGAGTATAAGATGAATAAGTAGATATTTTTTATCCACTGACAGCTCAAGTGTGCCAGGAATTCCTGTTTAAAGATTGATTGGCTAATCTATTTGTGTTGGCTGTGGTGTTGGCCTGCCTTTTGGCAAAAGGTTGAGCCAGCATCGACTCTTCTATCTGGGTCTCATTGCAATGAATGAGGATGCTGTCCTTAAGATACACCTTTATTGTGAAATTCCCATAGCGTGTCTGCACCACCGTTTCCTTTCAAGCCCAGTGATGCATTTTTTTAATCATCTTTTAGTTGCCTTTTTGTCAATTAATGTAAGGGACACTGATTGTGTTGCATGCACAGACGATAACCTCTCAAATCGATGAAAGGCTTTGCAATTGAAATCATATCATTGCAGTATTTGTGATATTAGGACATGTGGTGCACCCATAAATGCATCCCTATTTGCTGGTGCTGGGGATTCTCCTCAGTAACCAGGCTCATCAGAGATGTAGTTTAATCATTCGGACAGAATTGAGACGTCCAATCTCTAGTGCAGCAGAGTGGAGCAGGATGCAGCGTCTCCCTGTACTGCTGAGGGTTAACTGGAGTATAAAAATCCTTACTGCCCTACTTCAACTAAAGGCTGCTCTTCCTGCCAGCCTGAGCTTCACATCACAGACTGCAGGCTCCATGTTTCTGATTCGCTGTCCTTCACTGTCGGTTAGAGCTCATCTCATGCTGTCTCTGCACCCAATGATGCAGTTCTTAGTTCAGCTGTGTGACTGTCTTTGGATTTCATCTTGATTGAGTTTTCATAGTTAGTGTTCTTTTATCCTATTGATGCCATTTGAGAAGGTGGTTATCATCAGCAGCTGTTAGCATCAAGTCTCTTTTTATATTGGAGCTTATATGCCTACTGTGATCGTGATGGCGGATGCTGATGTAAAACATTGTTTAATACCTGGTCGATACAGAAACTTAATTTTTAAGCCTCTATATTCCCATAACTGTTTTATTCTACAATATAACATCTATTGGATTATGCATACTACATTTCCTACGTACATTAGGAAGCAACATCTTATCTACACCTAATCTATACTGATCATATGAACTAATACTAATCTTTGCCCCAGGGTCCATCCCCACAACTCACCCCCTATATCCATCCTCATCCCTCATTATTATCATCAATGCTACACAAATCAAGAGTGTGAAAGACAGCGAAAGACCCGATAACAACATTATCAACCATTTCTAAAATCCCCTTTCTCGTTTGAATACCTCACAAAAACAGTTCTTTGTATTTTCAAACTCTCTGATATTTGTACTTTGTGTAAATATCGTCCTCCGTACATTCCACAAGTTCACATCAGTGTGCTGTTTTGCACAAACAGGAAATGATATAGGACTCCAACCTATTAACGTCAATCAAAACCGTTGGAATGTCACAGACGATTAAACTTCTCAGAGATATAAAATGTTTTTTAAGAAGTTTTCCTAAAGCTGTTTCACCATAATTTGTTTTTGCTTTAATATTTTGCAGCCGTAAGCAGCTCCCCCTTCTCCCTCTCATTTTGCATGTGGCAAAGGATTCAAACATGAAGAGTTCATTAAACGATTACTGATATTTTTGAGCGTAACGTTTTATGTGTCCAGCATGAAAACACCAGATGTCTCTGTTCAGGTCGTTCCCCCCCAACACAACTCAAGTAAAAAAACACTTACCACTGTTCATATCATCAAGTGTAATGCTAACATTGCCATGAAATGAATTAAGTACATTCATTTTTCCAAGAGGTTGATTTTAATCCATGGACTCTCCTATAGCACCAGTGACAACCAATGGGGGAATGTAGAATTCACATACTAAAGTAAAATACCCTCAACTTTGTACTTGAGTATTTCCCTTTTTTGCAACCTATTTGTGTCTTCTCTACATCTCAAAGGCTAATTTTGTAGTTTTTAAAGAGGCCCTATTATTCTTTTTGGGGTTCTCCTTTTTGTGTGGCATGTAAATGGTCTGCAAAAGGCTCAAATCCCTGTGTTCCCTCCAGAGGGAGTTTCTCTCCCACACACTCCATTGTTTAGTTCCTGAACTTAGTGACGTCATTATGTAAACCTTGCACTTCTATTGGCTAGCGCTCCAACACATTGTACGTGATAGCTAAGAGGCGGGACAATCTCTTAGCGGGTGACCAATCACAACAGAGCCGGCCAGCTAACCAATCAGAGCAGACTGGGCTCTGGTTTCAGACAGAGGGTGAAAAGAGGTGCTGCAGCACAGACAGTATGAGAAAAATAAAGAGCTTTTTGAACATTAAAGCATGGAGACATGTCACAGTAGAGATACTACATACTGATATACACCTGAACATCAGCAGGAGAGGACTCTTTAAAGTAGAGACACTACATACTGATATACACCTGAACATCAGCAGGAGAGGACTCTTTAAAGTAGAGACACTACATACTGATATACACCTGAACATCAGCAGGAGAGGACTATACACCTGAACATCAGCAGGAGAGGACTCTTTAAAGTAGAGACACTACATACTGATATACACCTGAACATCAGCAGAGAGGACTCTTTAAAGTAGAGACACTACATACTGATACACACCTGAACATCAGCAGGAGAGGCTCTTTAAAGTAGAGACACTACATACTGATATACCTGAACATCATCAGAGAGGACTCTTTAAAGTAGAGATACTACATACTGATATACACCTGAACATCAGCAGGAGAGGACTCTTTAAAGTAGAGACACTACATACTGATACACCTGAACATCAGCAGGAGAGGACTCTTTAAAGTAGAGACACTACATACTGATACACACCTGAACATCAGCAGGAGAGGACTCTTTAAAGTAGAGACACTACATACTGATATACACCTGAACATCAGCAGGAGAGGACTCTTTAAAGTAGAGACACTACATACTGATATACACCTGAACATCAGCAGGAGAGGACTCTTTAAAGTAGAGATACTACATACTGATATACACCTGAACATCAGCAGGAGAGGACTCTTTAAAGTAGAGACCTTCATACTGATATGAACCTGAAAATGAGAATAATTGGGCCCCTTTAATTTACATTTGCCGTCAATTGAAAAAAAAAGAAAAAGGTTTTGGACTTTTCCGATAGACTGAAGGATACCGTGTTTCTTAGTGTGGTTGAGACAATCTTCTTCTTAAGCTTTTTAAAGTCTTTAAAAAGCCTCTTGGATCAGCTGAAAAATGCATCGTCACAAAGCTGAAAAAGCTGTTTTCTACTAAAACAAAAAAAAATGTGACTTCTTAAAGATATGTGGTTCTTGCACGACCAAGCTACAAACAAATGATCTTATAGACTATGATGACCTAGCTGATTAAACTAACCAACAGTTTTAAAGGAGTCAAACAGATCTACAGCAATACAATGCAACATAATGCAGCAGTAATATGAATCCGGCAACATTAGTGAAACCCTGACTTCAGTACATTTTACTGATAAATCTTGCATCCTTTACTAAAGTAAGGTATTTAAATATTAATTCGACCCTTGGTTACCACCCACAAAGCAATATATCTACTTTGCATCTGATATATACAGTATGGGGTCGAAGTAATATGGGTTGAATAACTTTGGATAACTCTCTGATCATAGTTCGTACAGTGTTCTAGCTTGAATAAGTTCATTAGAGTGTTGTGGGAATTGAACATCTGCATTTGCAGGCCTGCGGTGTGTTTGGTGGACATCTTCTGGCAGCTCTGCATTCCTCTTGTTAACATCACTCTTAATGGTCTGCTTACATCTGTATCAGCTGCTGTGGTGCAGTTTAGAATATCCTCAGTGGTGGCTATGAGAGGTCACATCAGGTCACCATCTGACATTGTTTCTTTCTTCATTTCTGCCTCTGTCTCACGCCAAGTGTATGAAAATCATCCCTGCTTTTCTCAGGATTCAGGAATTCCTTCTGGTCCCAGGGGTCAGACAGACAGACAGACAGACAGTCAGACAGACAGACAGAGAGACAGACAGAGAGACAGAGAGACAGACAGGAAGACCGAGTGTGAAGAAACAACAGAGCAGAGCAGAGGGACAATCCAGGCTTTTAGTTAAAGGAATCATATAATGCTTATTGAACATTTCATACTTTTCTACTAGAATATGTTTACATGCGTTAATGTTAAAAACACATATGTTTCTCAGTGTCTGAACCACTCAGTTTTTAGCGCCTGTTTCTTATTTAGTATGCTTTATTTGTTGTGAATGTTACTCGATCTTAACGTGTTGAATAAGGAATGTTTTGACACAATTCGTCCTTGGTGCATTCAAGAAAGCTCAGATATTCGAGATGTATTATTTTGCCCCTACAGACACATGTCTCTGAAGGACATAACATGTCAAATTTATCAAAGTGCAGATTGTCCCATTACGTTAAATTGGATTAAAAAACACAGCAACTAGCATACTTAATAGCATGGGTTCCACTTAGGTGATCATTGGGTGGTGCAAGTGGGGAACTTTGTCCTCCTTAAAACAACAAATATTTGGCAAATATGTTATATTAACAAACAAGGGAAGAACACAGTTAAGTAAACCAGCAGAGGGTTGACTACGCGAGCAAAGACTCAACAAGAAACAGAAAACAAAGTGCAAGCATTGCAGACTCCTGTGAAATAAAACAAGTCAATGTGGAGCTGAAGGACTCCATCTCTGGAGAAATGAAAGACTTCTGATTCCGAGCGGGATATTAAGGAATTCTAATCTAAGGATTAACAACAAGATGTGGAGGGGACAATTAGCACAAGAGTTCTTGGTGCATTTAAGAAAGCTCAGACATTTGAGATGTAACATTTGTTTTCCGTACAAAGACATCATGTTAATGCAAGAACATACCATCACTGTAAGTCAAGTGTATCATTTTCACATGTCCATTACCTTTTATTTGATTTTAAATGAGAACCCAAATGTAAACTTAATAGCGTATTCTGTATTCTATAAGAGTGTATTCTGCTGTAGTGGAGTGTAATGCAGCACTCTGTAGTGGTTTATAGTGCAGTGTGTTTTGCCTGTGTCAGTGCTGAACCTGCAAGAGACACTCACACATTAAACAGCATCAGGAGGAGCAGGAAACTGGAGATGGTGTGTGTGTGGGGGTGTGTGCCTTTTTAATAAGGTCAAAATCCAATCGAGAAAAACTGAAAGCCATTCTATGACAATAAGAGGTTAAACAAATTATATTAGGATCAACTAAAACATAATTCAGTGGAAGTAGTTAGGGTTTATTTGCACAATAATGATGTACAAAATAATGTAATTAACAAATTGGTAATCACTGTTTAAATACATTTGAGGACATTTTAAGGTCACAGCATTACATAAACAAAACATCCTTGTGTGTGTGTGTGTGTGTGTGTGTGTGTGTGTGTGTGTGTGTGTGTGTGTGGTGTGTGTGTGTGTGTGTGTGTGTGTGTGTGTGTGTGTGTGTGTGTGTGTGTGTGTGTGTGTGTGTTGTGTTGTGTGTGGTGTGTGGTGTGTGTGTGGGTGTGTGTGTGTGTGTGTGTGTGTGTGTGTGTGTGTGGGTTGTGTGTGTGTGTGGTGTGGTGTGTGTTGTGTGTGGTGTGTGTGTGTGTGTGTGTGTGTGTGTGTGTGTGTGTGTGTGTGTGTGTGTGTGTGTCATATTAAAGCTGATATGTGTTTTTGTGTGTGTGTGTGCTGATACAAAATAAATGTCTTTTTGGCTGTTTTGTTGTTGAAACAGGCGACTCGCAGCTGAATGCAATGACTCAGCCTGTGTGCGTGGGTGTCTTCCACACACACACACACATGGAGGCAAACACATTGTGTTAATGGACTAACCAGATGAGGTAACTGTACTCCAGTTCCCTTTGTCTCCACTTAGTTATTTTCTCTGTAAAATAAACAAAATGGATTCATGCACAAACGGCAGAACAGTAAAACAAATCCTAATGGCTTTTAGTATTTACATTTTTCTCACATTTCAAAGAAAGTAAAGGATTTCACTGGTACGATTGGATCTCCGATACATTTTCCATGACCAGGGAAACCCTTTGGAGGTCAGGGATGCAGTTTAGAAAGCTGAGGTTGGTCTAAAGGACATTCCTCTCATAAGTCCCGTGACGTGGTCAAAGAAACAAGGAATTGTAGGAAAACAAACTAGAAGAAACATTTCTCCCCTGGTGGGCTCGGTCGGTCGTCACTTTGAAAAATCCAGTCAGCTGAGTATACAAAATGAAAAGACAGAAAATAATTTAGGTTTCTTATAAACAGGCCTAATGTGTATTTCATACTTAAAGGTGGGGTAGGTAATTTTGGAGAAACCAGCTCGGGTGCGCTAGAATTTGAAAATACACAACCGGAAAAAATCTGCCACTTCCTTACAGAGCCCCTCCTCCAACACACACGAACGATCACATGACCAATGAGGGCACGAGATAAGTTTGTGCACAGATGGAAGGCTGACAGGCAGGTAGGCCATCCAGTTATTTTAGCCGGGCCGGATCAGATGATTGGTCGTGCTTTTTACAGCGCCACGGCTTCCACAGATGACATTTTTTTATGTATTTATTGTCAAAGGCATTTAATATATTGATTGCTATCGGGATGTTAAGAGCATTCCATGGAATATAACAAAAAGTGTTTCTGAAATAAATTACATACCCCACCTTTAACTATAAAAAATGGTTTTAAGGTGTTTATATTTTGCTTATTTTCAGGTTCATACTTTTATGCGAGAAAGAGACTCTATTTTTTCTTTAAAACGAAAAAAGCTCAGTCTGCTCTGATTGGTCGGTTTCTCCAGGTCTTACACATTTACTGTTTTGGCGTATATGCACCGCTTATGCACTTAATGCTGATGTATAAGAACAAGCCCAAAGACAAGCTTTGATTCAAATCAGGAATTATATGATCTGAATAAACTGTAAACAACATAAAAAATCTAACAAAATACTTGAAGCTGTTATTTGATATATGATACTATAGACACAATAGAGTGGTGCAGTGATGACATATTTGTGTATGCCGACTCAGAAGTTAGCATCGCAAGGCTCCATCGACAAAAAGCAATGGGATTATTCCATTAGATTTCAGTATATTGCAGAGAATAAGCTCCCTGTGGCCAACACGTGTTTGTGTGTTTTGTCCTGCAGGATAATCTTCACATATTAACTTAAAGTGGACCTATCATGCTATATTTGAAACATATATTGTTGGGCCATACCGATATAAAACATGTCTGTGAAGTTTTTTTTTCAAAATACCAAACAGATCATGCATTTTAGCCATGCCTCATTTCGCTCTATTTGCTCTTTTCCAGCCCTGTTTTTGCAAGGGCTGATTCTGTGAGAAGTCTTCTTCGCTGCTTTTGTGGCAGACTACAGCACCACTTACAGGCCTGGCATATGTACTACAGCGTCTCCAGCGCTTTCGAGCGGTCTCTCATTCCCCTGATAGGTGGAGAGTTGCCCATAGGCGGAGCACCCCTTTTCTGACGTCAGAAAATTCAAATAATAATCAGCTCCGTTGCAGCCCCGTTTTTAGAGATTTGGGTATGGAGGAAAAGAGAGGGTTGTGTTGTCTGACACTTGGTGAGTTCCCTGACACACCGGGGACACATATTCATGTATAAAAGACGTACAAAAGTGCATTTTGCATGATAGGTCCCCTTTAACTTTCTGCTTTTTGAAGCGTAAACACATCCCAGTAAAAGACAACAACGTAATGCTATTAACACACTATCACATCCTACATGGCCGTGCATCACCAACGCTAAGCTAAACGTGGCAAATTTTCGGCGTGATGTTTAATAGTTTATTTAGTCACTTGTTAGCAACAGCTGTTTTTAGGACACATACAAGCTTTGGGAACTTACCAATGGGGTATATTTACTGACATATTTTATCTAATTCAAATGTCTTCAGCTTGTGATAACCACAGACCTTATTTCACGTGTCTAACCCCAAACATGTTCAAAACAATGTTGAAATTGAGACGGAAAAAGCCTTTCCAGGTTTTAGGATTCCTGCACCGCTCTATTGACACATTTTGGATGTTGTCAAAAAGATAAAATACTCAGCGTGAACTTTAAGCGATAATTAAGATTAGAAGTTTTTACCCTGAAGTTATTTTCATTTGCAGATTTCCAATTTTCTAAAAGCAATGCAGTTTTGAATAAACATTAAAAGCTGAATAGTTCTGCATTGAGAAAAAATAGCTTCTAAATATCCCAACATCACGGCTTTAGCTTTGTTTTCATCCCTTCCTTCAGAGTTTTGTTCTTGCAGAGGGAAATGTTGTGTGGATCTCTGTGGCTTTGGACAGGATTTTGTCCAGATTCCCTTCATCTCCTCAGCTTGAAGAAAAAAGTGAGTATACAGAGACGGCAGCACTGTCTGTCTCTCTTTAACTCAGGACAGATGTGGATCATTCTGCTGCGGTGTTACTGGCACAGCCCTACGTCTTGGAAAAAATGTAATCTAGTTTCTTTCTTTGTTTTTTTTATTCTCTTATTTTTCCCCTTTTTGTGGTTTTTCCTCAGCTATATTATTCTCGCCAAGCCTCTCTCTCTTTTTGTCTCATTGTGTCTCTATGGTCCCTCGCCCTTCGTGGAGGTCCAGGGCAGAATGTGCTGCTGGGAATCAGGACTGATGTCTGACTTCCGTTGTTTTTTAGACGTTTTTTCACTTTTCATGAACAGTCTGCCTCGGAGGGAGTTCCTTAATTTAAATCCAGGAAAACTTTATTGTCCATCAGAAGGCAATAGAGATTTGTGTTTGAAATGGCCCCCAACTCTAAAAACACAAACACAGAAAGAAAATACTTACAAAATAGTGTATTAAAGTAATAAGTAAAAGATAACAAACTGTCCTTCACTGCAAACACTCGCTGCTACAACAACCCCGCTGCTGCAGATCAACTCTTTACAACATCAGGAGGATACGTCCCCTCCTGACCCAGAAAGCGGCGCAACTTCTGGTCCAGGCTCTCGTCAGCTCACGCCTAGACTACTGCAACTCCCTCCTGGCTGGCTCTACCTGCATGTGCCATCCGACCTCTGCAGCTCATCCAGAATGCAGCGGCTCGTCTGGTCTTCAACCTTCCTAACTTTTCCCCACCACACCACACTGCTCCTCCCGCTCCCTTCACTGGCTTCCAGTAACTGCTAGAATCCACTTCAAGACACTGGTACTTGCCGTACCATGATGTGAATGGATCTGCCCCTTCCTACATCCAGGACATGGTTAAACCATACACCCCAGCACGTGCACTCCGCTCTGCATCCAGCCAACGGCTCGCTGCACCCGCACTGCGAGGGGGGACCCAAGTTTCCCATCAGCAAAACACGGGGTTTGCTATCCTGGCTCCAAAATGGTGGAATGAGCTCCCCATTTGACATCAGGACATCAGAAAGCCTACACCATCTTCAGGCGCAGACTGAAAACTCATCTCTTTCGACTCCACTCTCGAGCAATAAAATGACTAACAAGCACTTATATACTAATAAAGGACTGGCTGATCTAAAGCTAGTAGCACTTGAAATGTTTTGGCTCTATGAAACCTGATGTACTATATGATTCTGTTTTCTTTCTTCTAGTTTGTATCTTCTTGGTCAGAATGCACTTATTGTAAGTCGCTTTGGATAAAAGCGTCAGCTAAATGCAATGAAATGTAATGTAAAGTAATATCACAATTTTACTTTGGTATAGTACAACAGTATTACCAAGAAAGTGTCAGAGATGTTGGTTTTATACTACAAAGGTGTAGGAAGTATTTAATGTAAGCTGGTTGAGGTTTATATGAGGTAACAGCCCCTATTAGCATACCCCATACTGTTTCAGTCAATAGGTAACATGAAATGAAAGCACATAAAGGGCAAAAAACACATTTAGAGGTCACTGACTGTTTGAGTGTCCTACTCTTTACATATAGTCATCACAATTATTTACATGTGGTTGTCCGCTGGCTTGATAATTCCCATCATCCCACGCTTCCATACAGGGTCGTTACAGTCTGACTTTTCTTATAGTTTTTATTCAGAGACCTCTAATTCTTGAACCATAAATAGTGTACTGTACGGTTAAAAACACATCAAATCTTAATAACATTTTCAGAAAAAGGGAGGGAAACTGAGAGCCAGACATGATCACAGCCAGACGAATAATCCACAGGCAGCATGATTACTGTTGGAAAGAGTGACGCTAGCTGTTAGCTAGCCTGTTAGCTTCACAATGTAGAACAAAGCGGTAAAACAAGTCGCAGTGCTAATTATACCCGAGCTGTAACACACAGCCTTTGATGTGTGTGGCATTGATGTTATTATTATAAAGTGTGTGTGCGTGTGTGTGGTGTGTGTGTGTGTGTGTGCGTGTGTGTGTGTGTGTGTGTTAAACAGTGAGAGTGTGTTTGGGGTTTGACGGTTGGTCGGTCGGCTTGGTTTTGAAGTAACTGTTGACATAGTAAGTTGTGAGTGTGTGTGTGGATGGGTGTGTGTGTGTGTCCGTTGGCTTGAAGAAACTGTTGATACTGTAAGCCTGTCTGTTTTCCATTGCTCATACTTAGAGAGAAAAGTACAGCCATTCAACCTGTGTTTTGTGAGCGTGTGTGTGGTGTTAATGTTATGGCTCAGTGTACGCCTGGAACAGCTACTGTTTTTCTGTTCTGGCTTTTTGATATGTGAAAACACACGCACTTGCACGTGAAGGGGCTGCAGACCTCACCACAGACGGCTCTCCAGTACAGATGGAAAGTATGCGCGCCTCCTGTCTGTCTGCCCACTTTGTCTCAGTGTGGATGTGCATTAATACTGCAGGATGTGTCTGAGTGGAGAGAGTTGGTCAGCTGTGAATGAGGTCGTGGTTTCTCCTGTGTAGCCCACTGACACACAGCAACGACTCATATACAACATTTTATTTTTGGAATTTGACTCCACAATATCTGCAGAAGAATCAAGTGTGGTTGCCAGCTCAAATCCTCCTGCATGTTTAGGAAAAATGTGTGGATGGAAAGTGGATGAGGATTTAGCTCGCCTACGTCAGCAGTTACTGTGTAGGTGTCTTTGAGCAAGGAACAGTCCGCCCAAAGCTCTTCAACTCTGTATAAAAACAGATGTACTTCTCACTGTATGGTCCTTCCTGTGGCCAACTCTATAAGGCTGATGATGTGACGACATATCCAAATATTTATAGCAGCTTAAATAGAGTGGAATAATTTCCCCTGGACTTTGCTATTTCTACGGTCCTGTTCAGACCTGTTGTTAACATGCTTTTCTGGTGGTCTGATGATAGGTGTATAGGATAGATCTCTTGGTGTCGGTGGGACTATAGCCAAAAAGCATTGAGGATTAATATAGATCGGATTGCATGTAATGAAATAAGGTTGTTCGATAGGCCGCCATTGTCAGAATGTGCGTCTATTTACAGTGTACTGTATGTGCAAATGTATATATATATTTTTTCAATTATTTGATCGTTTCCCCTAGACTTTGCTATTTCTATGGTCCTGTTCAGAGCGGTTGTTTCTCTCACTATAGTCAGTATGATTTTTATCTTCTGTGGAACTGCAGAACAGATTCCAGACCAAATGTCCTTACAGGGACAATTAAATATATTGTTGCAACGTATTGTAACCATATTACGGAAATTGACAGTCGTTCTATTTAAAAATGACGGTTTTGCAGGATCCTGATCAGTAGTCTGTAGTGTTTTAACTCAATTATTTAGTATAGAATCAGCTTGCCTTGAATCCTGCCTGTGAGTAAAAGTACCAGGTACTTTCAACAACTTTTCTTAATGCAAATCAAAACGAAGCAAGACAAGTTGAGTGGAGTAAAGCCATACCATGCAGTGGAAACAGGCATTTGCATTCTTCCGCACAAGATAGAACCCTAAATTGCTCTCAATGCATTTACATAGGGAAGACATTGCAGCTAATTGACGTTTCTGATCTGGGAGTGCATTTCATTTGATGCATGCATTAGATAAATCCTAATAGTGTCACAACAGAAGTGAATTATAAACTCACAGTGCCAGCCAACAGCCTGATGGGAAGTTTCTGACTGTTGGGTTGGTTTAATTGTTCCTGGCAGGTGAGGCGGTGCCGGGGACAGAGTTTTAACCCGTGGACTTGTTTGAACTGGAGCCGGTCTGATGGTTTTTAGCTGAGTCAGACTCTCTCATTCTTTGCACTGTCATTATACGATTAGCTCGCTAACTCTGCAGAAGTGTGTGTCATCTCTGTGTATGGCTTTATGTGCCTGAGCAGGTTTTTCAGTATGGAAACTTATCACACGTCTCATCCTCCTACTCGAGCTGGCAAGACGTCTTACTACGTGTTCAACATTCACACACATTTGCATGAAAACTACTCCCACAGATCACACTTTCTGCCATTATTTCTTCACTCTTTTTCCATGTCTTTCTCCCGTTAAAAAGAGTTGCTGCAGATGTTGATTCTGGCAGGAATCATTTCAACCGAGGACAGGCAGAAGTGGAAGTTTTTCATACTGAGGCTTTTAGTTTGGGTGTCACTGTGTGTATTGTAGGAACAACTGCCATGTAATGGGAGCCTAAATGTGTCTAGTTTTGAAGGTTTTTTGTTAGGGTTTAATGTCAGCAATCTGGGGGGTATTTTAAACAAGTGTGGACATTTGTGGTTGTACTGGCTGACGGCGCCAAAATACGTACTTGATTAATTATTGCTTATATTAATTGCTGTTTTGAACTAGCCTTATCATCCACATAGATATGTACATTATTAATCTGAAAATAATTAAAAAATACATAGGTATATACTGCAACAGGCTGCTAACTACAAGCACGGCGCCATCTTACAAGAAGATTTCCATGTATTTCTGTCAACTGTTATGCACATTTTAAGCACATTTCCTGCATATAAAATGGAATTTGAATGTCTCCATCATTACCTTAAGGCAAAACAAGAGGACATTTGTGTTTTTCAAAGCAACTAATACCCTGATTTGTAAAAGAGATGCTGGTAGGAAGATTTTGTTTCCTTTGAACGGAGCCAGGCTTGCCTTTTCCCTTTTATTAAATTAAGCTACCAATATATATATAGACATGACTTAATAACTGCCGTTGAGTTTATTGGAAGTTTGGGTTTCTATCAGCATTTATTCTGCCAGTAATAGCTGGCCAGTTACTTGGTAAATGTACCCTGTGCATAACAGTCTGTAGATCTTAACTTACACTTATAACACGCAGTTAATACTTAAAGTGGACCTATCATGCTATATTGAATATATAGTGTAGGACCATACCTATATAAGGCATATTTATACTTTTTATTTTTCAAAATACCAAACAGATCATGCATTTTAGCCATGCCTCATTTTGCTCAATTTGAAAAATGTTTAGCTCTGTTTTTGCAAGGGGCTGATTCTGTGAGAACAGCACCACCTAACAGGCCTGGCATATGTACTACAGCGTCTCCAGCGCTTTCGAGCGGCAATGGCCGCCGTGGCCCAACCCCACATTCCCCTGATAGGTGGAGAGTTGGCCCAATAGCCGTAGCGCCACCGTCCTGACGTCAGGACAGTGTTCAAATCTGGATCAGTTTTTATCAGATCCGTTGCAGCCCCTTTTTTAGAGATTTGGGTATGGAGGAAAATAGAGAGGGTTGTGTTTTCTGACACTTGGTGAGTTTCCCTGGAACACCGGGGACACATATTCATGTATAAAGACGTACAAAAGTGCATTTTGCATGATAGGTCCCCTTTAAGGTTAGTTTCTATTATTGATTAATCTGACAAATTATTTCCCTGATGTCAAGAAAATAGTTAGAAACTTCCTTTCCAGTTTCTGAAGTGCCAAGGTGATGTGCTGTTGTGTCAGTCCGAACCCAAAGATATCCACTTAAATATAATAATCCAACTGAAAAAAGCATGACATCTTCATATTTTGAGACTGAAAACAGCCTTTTCCGGGCATTTTTGCTTGAAAAATCCCTTGATGATGAATTGATTATCAAAATAGATATCAACTTATCAATGAAGACTTCTCAAAAAACGGAGAACAGCAGGAAAAACCATATCATTGAAAGGCTAAAACCCAGCATTGCTTTAAACGATGAATTGACAGACTAGTTGGCCGCTATTTTTGTTGTCGATGGACTCAATTGATTAGTCAACTGTAATGTCTGAACATTACTCAATCGTTGAAGCTCTACTTTGCAGAGCTTTGGATACAGAACCAGAACCCTGTCAGTCCTACGCTCTTCCTCTTCCCACGCTCTCATCCTCCCCTCAGCAATAGTTTAAACCCAGTAGCTCAGTGACCTTGTATTGAGTGTATGAGACCGTGTTCATCTTCTGTATGTGTGTGTGTGTGTGTGTGTGTGTGTGTGTGTGTGTGTGTGTGTGTGTGTGTGGTGTGTGTGTGTGTGTGTGTGTGTGTGTGTGTGTGGTGTGTGTGGTGGTGTGTGTGTGTGTGTGTTGTGTGTGTGTGTGTGTGTGTGTGTGTGGTGTGTGTGTGTGGTGTGTGGTGTGTGTGTGTGTGTGGTGTGTGTGTGTGTGTGTGGTGTGTGTGTGTGTGTGTGTGTTGTGTGTGTGTGTGGGGTGGTGTGTGTGTGTGTGTGTGTGTGTGTGTGTGTGTGGTGTGTGTGTGTGTGTGGCAAGCAGAGTGCTGTGATTCTTCCTGACAGTTCTGCAGTGCGTCCCCTCCACTGCAGCAATGCTAAACCTGTGTTAGCGCATGTGTGTGTCTGCATGTTGGTACTTTAGCTTGAATGTATAAGGACACATCTTAACGACTGTCTGCATTGTGAAGGGATCCTTGTGAGCTCACTGTGTATTAAACCATAATGTGTTCTCATGTGTTCACAGCCACCCATCAGATGTCAGCCTGTAGATGCACACTGACTTGTGATAAACCATTTCTTGAGACACACACGATCAAATTCCCTGCCCTTACCCACACTGTGTTGCCAATTTATATTTATCTGCTGATTGTTTTTCTTGATTTAATCAGTCAGAAAGAGGTGCCAAAATGCGAAAATAAAGCCATGATAATAATCATCACCTTTTAGAAGCCAGGACCGGAGATTTTTGATCATTTTTTATTTTAAAATAATCACAAACACTGATTAATCTTCTGTCAATAATCAAGTAGTTTCAGCTGGAGTTGACAGCGATGAAAACTGATGTGCTGAGCATGTTTGGTTGGTCCATAAACTGTATATTTCGGACCAACCAAACGGTTTGCTATCCTGGCTCCAAAATGGTGGAATGAGCTCCCCATTGACATCAGGACAGAAGAAAGCTTACACATCTTCCGGCGCAGACTGAAAACTCATCTCTTTCGACTCCACTTCGAGCGATAGAATTGCTAACAAAGCACTTATATACTAATAAAGAACTGGCTTATCTCAACTGGCTTATCTAAAGCCTGTTGAGTAGCACTTGAAATGTTTTGGCTCTATGAAACCTGATGTACTTATGATTCTGGTTTCTTCAAGTTTGTATCTTCTTGGTCGAATGCACTTATTGTAAGTCGCTGATTGGATAAAAGCGTCAGCTAAATGCAATGTAATGTAATGTACTGTATAAAGGTTTGGTCATGCAGACAAACATATGTATCTGTCAACATTCATTTATTTCAATCAGAGTTTGTTTTACTGCTTCCTCTTCAGTCATTGAAGTACAGGAAGATATTGCATTTTCACTCTGACCCTTATGGAGGAAATATGTTTGCACAATGTTGGCATGTCAGCAATTCTTCAGCGTGCCAGATTGGATAAAGAGGAAGTGCCATCATCAAGCTGCAGATGTTTTGCACCCAGCAGTTGCAACATTTTAAACTATAATGTGACTTTAAATCCATCTTGATCATTACATTTTCTTCAGTGAAGGAGCATTTCTTAACATTAACACTGCAGTGTCTACAGATGATTACCAGTTGTATTCTATTTTATTTGATTCTATGTTTTCTGCCCTGAGTGCTGGCAGCTTGTGCCCTATTTGAATAAAACAAGCAGGCTGCAGATTCAACCCGAGGGTGTGTGTTAAGAGTGTGTGTGTAGTGTGCTGTGTTAGATGGGTTTTAAGTATATATGTTAGCTTGTTGCCAGGCAGACCAGTATATAATTTCTTTATGCATGTCAGCTGTAAGGCACTGGCAGTGTTGAGGGTTTGATTCCCAGTGGGCCTGTGACCTGAGACACAGTGTGGAGTAGATTTAAAATGTCGAGCTGTCTCTCTATATGTCTGCGGCCTTCAGCTGCTGTAGACTAAACTGACTGCTGGCGAGAGACAAGCTGTTCTAAATAGGTGCGTTAGGGGGGTTATCTAACACCCCTATGCCTTAAGCTTCTCAGCTGCAAGTACTGTATGTCTCACACACACACACACACACGCACCTGAGGAAGATTTAAATTGGAGCCTGTGATCATTATGGAATAATTTGTTCACACACACACACACCCACACACCACCACTCCTACAGGCTAAAATGAACTCATATTTCCCAGTTATGCAGTGTTCAGTGAACATTCCCAGTACAAGCACCGGACTACAACGTGACTGTTTGAACTTGAACTGACACCTACTGCTTTTATAACAATAACCATTTTCAAGAAAAAAAAAAAAGTTAGTTCTAAGTAGATATAAACAGCAACATACAAATAAATAACTGTTTATTACATATTTAGGTTTTGATTTAAATATGAATTATGCTACGTATATAAGTTATGTTATTGAGCAGAGCTTATTCAGTCTCATTCAAACTCATGTTGCTTTTTGTAGACGCTAGTGTATTATAGTGTCAAGTAGTCATTTAAGGAACTAGTAAGTTGTTATTGTCGTTTGCCTGACTGTTTAAGCTCCCTTCAGATGTACTGGATTAGATGAACAGACTTGGAGTCACATAAATATACTGGCATTTACTCGCACTGCCATACTGATCTTTAAAAGAGCACATCTGATTCTGGTTGAAGTTTCCTTTTTCTGAATCCAAACTGTTTCTACCCCAAAACCTCTCTTTACATAACCTGTAAAACCCTTAGTGTCCGCACAATAACAACACTCATATGAGAATTGACTGATTTACGCAATGCATTAAAATGTGTAACAATGTCTTATTGTTTCAATTAAATGTTTGCCAATTATTCAGATAATTTGTTGTGGAAACTCGCATCATGGCAGTAGAAACACTATTAACTGCAGAAAGTAGATTTCCAACTCTCATTATGATGGAGAGGTAAAGCCATTGTTTTCAATCTGTGATTTTAAAGCCTCCGTTTTGGCAGGTCATGTTGTTTCATAATACCCTTTAATGCTCCGGTTAGGCAACAGAAGAGTATTAAATCAGCTGGAGGGAGAGCTGAGTCTCAGTATTAAAAAGCCTCAGAAAAACATTTTAATATTCAACAGAAAACAATGACCTCAAGACTATAAAAGATATTTAGCATCTTTAGCAAACCAACTCAAAATCAACTACATTGACGGCCCGTCCACACGGCGGCGTGCGTTGAAGCTTCAACGCTTCTGCCCATTCACTTTGAATGGGTTGACGTCACGCTTCGCCAAACTGCATTGTGGGAGCATCGCTTCGCTTTGGTCGCGTTGCTCGCTTCAAAAGTTGAGCAATGTTCAACTTTTGAAGCTTCGACGGAAGCGTCAGCCAATCGAATCATATGCTCTAGCCAATCAAACCGCGTGCTTGTGTGTCCAGGGCGGGAGATTCATGTGATTGGTTGTTGGTCGAGCTTCAGACACGCCCGCCGGCAAGCTTCAACGCACGCCGCCGTGTGGACGCTGCGTAAGGTTGAAGTAATGGCTAAAAGGATCAAAAGGATCAACTGTTAGTTTTACTCGAAACTGGCCATTTCTTTTGATAAGATGGGGAAACTTGAATCTGAAAAGATATGCATGAGGTCCTATTTCTTGGATATAAAGATATGGCAACCACAAAAATTGGTTGATTATTTAAATCCAAGTCAACCAATAAGGAAAAACAACTACAACATCAATCGAATAATACATCTATACCAATTGTTTGCGTCATCTTTTTAGAGAAATATGCCAAACGTTCTCTGGTTTCAACTTCTCAAAACTGAGGATTACCTCTTCTTTTCCTTTTAATGATTGTCAGCTGAAGCTTTATAACAAATTGTATATCGTTTTTAGAATCAAATCAAGTGTGATGCCTTGGTTTGAATGCAGCTTGTACAAGGGGCAAAATAAAGCTACAATGGGGTCTTTAATCATCATTCTCAATTGTTTACTAATAACAGCTAGTGCACTTTATTTGTTTTCTTTTGTTGGTGTTTTAAAGGCCAACGCAGAGGTACAAGTATCCAGCTGTTTGCTATTAATCCTGGTAGACAAAAGGCAATGAACAATCCCAAACCAACAAATAAACTGTTACAGGAAAGACGATCCACCAGATCGTCGGAAAACTCTGAATCAAAGACACTCATTAAGAGACACTAACCACAACTTAATGATATTTTTAGCACGAACAGAGTGTGATTAACCCACAATCAAAGACATTCAGCACACTGATCCTCCTAGAGTTATTTACAGAGGGCAGATGGTCAACCACGAGCTGTTTTGACACAGAGTTATTAGCTAATACTTCATTATCCTTTCTTGTGGTTGCAACACAGCGGGATGAGGAACTGTTTTAAATGACACATCAGATTTTAATTCCTGGAATGAGTTGCATGTCACAACCACTTGTGTCCATCTGGATGTTACCACATGAAGGAAGGATGCATAAAGTACAAAAGTTCATGGACAGGGAACTCCGACATATGGTTTCAGTTAAACATTATGTTGCTATGGCAATCTTTACTAACACGGTTCCAAGTTTTTACGAAACTTTTTCGATCCACAATTTTGTTTATCCTTCTTATTCGAAGAAACCATCATTATCTACAGAATCTGGGACAGTCTTTTATTTATTTGATATTATTATGTTTTAATGACCAATTTTGTGCCAGCTAGCAATTTTTATTACATTTTTTGTGTTTTATCCAGTACTGTTTTCCAGTAGAAACCTTCATTGGCCTTCCCCTGTCTTCAACTACAGTAGCAGTGTGTTAAGCTTGCATAGCTGTGCGCTTACAGCTAAGAGCCATTCTTTGTACCATGTATAATCTTTCCATTAGCTAGTACAAACCTTCAGGCTAACCAGTGGACACTTTTTATCTAGTAATAGTTTCTGGATGTCAATGGCACAAGTCATGAGCTACATCAGGTATTTTTACGAGATTTGTTGGCAATAACAAATTACATCGGCATGTTGCAGACACATTTCCAGGTTCAGGTCGTAGGCTAGTTGTTTTTATCCAAAGACTGAGAATTCAATGTGTAACCTTGACGAACTGAGGCTCTGCAATGGTAGAAAGCAGATAATCATGCTTTGGTCCCAACAACGGTGTTCTTGTTGTTTCAACCATCAGCTACTGATCATATGAGAGCAGCTAATGATCTTATGCAAGCAAGGGTTGGAGTGTGTTGTTTTGCTATGTGCATGTGACATGTTGGGGTTTGGTTTTTATGACATGGTTAGTTTGTGAACACACACATCCATTCATTCTACTCCCTTTGCTTGTGTACGATTCCCGATAAAGGTCAGACATGACTACTGCATGACATGATAAGCTGTGAAGTGTAAAATGTCACCAATTGTATCTGATGCGGGAAAATAAGCAAGGAAAATAGAAATGAAACGAATGGATTCAGAGAGCGGATGTAAAGGAGAGCAGTGGGTCGAGAGGGACTATGGGAGTGTATTTAAGTTGTTGCCTGTCAGTTATTTTTAGGTCACACATATCCAGCCTGCTCAGCATGATAGAAAACACACACACTAGTGCCACCTGCTGACAGGACATTTGGTGTGTATACAGCTGCTAGGGTGTGTGTGTGTGGTTGTAGATTTGGCCTTTGATGGGGCTAGGCTACCAGTTTCCCCTGCTTCCAGTTAGCTAGGCAATGAATACTGGACCCACAAAGATGACACACACAAAAACATACATGCATTTTTCCAAAGATGACTTAGTGTTTATCAAAAAACTATGACTGATTACAATCCGGAAATATTTAACCATCAGCCTCCAAAGCAAATTATAAAGTGTGATTTTCACATCACACTTTAAGAAGCAAGGAGGAAGTTTGCTTGCTTCCCTGTCAGTCAAAAGGAAATGTGTATGTAATAATACAAATGCTCTCTCTGTCTCTCTGGGTATCTCTGATTCCTCCACTCTGCCGTGTTGGAGCGGGACTGAGCAGTGTTAGCCGACCAAAGGTAAACAACATGAAAACCACTCTTCTTTTCCAGATATCTCACTGTCATATATGGAAAGTTACAGTATGATCTGTTTACATGTGCTTCTCTGAACTTGATTGTATGATAGTGTTCAATTGAGTGTGCAGTACGATTCTATTCACATGCCTAGATGGTTCGTGGTCTGTCACCCTATATAATCAAAAGTGTGTGGACTTTTTTGGTTCTTCTTGCCTTGGGCTGCTGATGTTGGTTTTGGGCTAGGCACCTCAAGGAAATATATTGGCGCTTTCTCAAGCCATCGTCCTTTTGGCTAGTCTGAACGAGTGAAATTGAAACTGCTGGTTTGTTTTCTATTTAGTCTGGTTTTTGGTTTCACAGTGCCATATTAAGGCAAACCAACACAAAAAAAGATTGCTAAAGGATTGCTGTGTAGAAGCGCTGAAATCTGCCTCTTCAATGCAAATAATCTGTACTTTGAATATTGCTTTTACTGTACACAAATCTGTTTAGTCTTATTTCAAAATTACGCATGTTCGACTTCAATCTTTTGCTGAAGTCCCACTTTGTCCTTTCCTTCTTATATTATCCTCTCCTTTACCTGTGTCCAGCTCAACAGATAAATACTGTAGGTTTCTCTTTGAAATGGTCAAGGATCACCTCTTACAAATGGTCTCTGGTTAATTCTGAGTTCACAATTGTCCAAACAAACCTGACCGAGGGTGGAATCAAACCAGGGTTTTATTTAAACTTACTAATGATGCAATATACAACTAAAAGGGAACTCAAAGAGGACAAACTTTGGCCAAGGCCGTTTCAATAAGAGTAGAATAATGCTTTTTCTCCCCCTTTGATCCGGATCTGCTTCAAACTACTGGGTTCTTCCTCGGACCTTGCTACAACCTTTCACCTAGTTCCAGGAAAATCGCAGTATAGTTTTTTCATGATCCTGCTGACAAACAGAAAACATAACCTCATCGGCAGAATTATTTATATTTAAGATACCATAGTGATTCCAACTTTGTACCTGTAGTTTGGGGTACCGTTGCCCTTTTTTAACATCACAATGCCCTGTAAACATGGTCAGCTGTATATAGAAATAGTTTTCCCAGCTTGTTGTGACAGAACTTGAAACCTTGCCTGACCTCCACCCCATCTAACCCCTGTAGGATGAACTTAATCCCAGTCTAAAGCCATGCTTCATCACCCAACATTGGTGGGCTGACGCGCTAATCCTGTTGTGGCTAAGGTTAAAACATCTGATGGAAAGCCCTAAACTAGAAGAGTGGAGCATTAATACCCATCATTTTGGAATGAGAAGTCCAACAACCATTTTAAGTTTGGCTATAACGTTTAATTGTCCATATTTTTTGGGCCATATAGTTAATTTGGTTCCAAAATGTTATGTTTGCTAGTGTTACTACCTCTACTTCTTGACCACGTCTGAGTCATCCTGTTTCCCTTCTTGGCTGTAACGTTATATAATCTGGTCTTTGGGGTCTGGAAAGTTTTAGCTGACATCTGGTTCAGACATACTGTAGAACACTTGTTATTATCGCAGTGCTCATATTTGAGGCATACCAAAAGTACAGCATATCTAGCGTCCTGTACATCACTTTTTCCTGTTTGGTCTGTACGAAAAACCAGGCCAGCCAGCACTCAACTGATGGTTAGACAGCTATGTGGAGGTTTCCAAAATAAATGTTCTTGTAGTGATTTATGACAATTAATCATTCCCAGGCTCTTATGGGCTTTTGTGTTCTTCACGCTTCGTGTTCATCTCCGTTGAAATTGGTGGAAAACTAAATGTCTTGTGGCACGAGCTCCAATGTTTACCCACAGCCAACTCTCGAGAGCCAGGATCATAAATCTGAGGCAGCTCAAACTAATTCCTCAAAACTAAGAAACAGTCCATTTTATTATACAAATGGGTTTAGTGGAATATAAATAGTGGAATGTGAGATGATACTCTTTGTTTGCTTCCATTTTTTCTGTGCAGTCTTCTAAAAAGAGGACTTTAAGTAGTGTAGTTTTAGCCAAAATAAAACTGTTCAAATGTGTTCATAAAGTCACTGTAAGTGTTGAGTCTCTTCTAGCTTCATTTTAACAAAATAAATGTAGTTGCAAACACATTTAGTCATAGTTTTGTTTTATAAAAATACTAGGGCTGTCAAGTTAACGCGTTTAATAACGCGCTTAACGCAAAAAAAAATTAACGCCACTCAATTCTTTAATGCGATATTAACGCATGTGTATTTTTTTGTCCTCGGCCGCCCCGTTAGTTTTCAGAGCGCATCAAGTTTAAAATACCATCTACAAGCTGATGCTGACAGCCCCCCCGCTCCTGCAGCCCGCTTGTGGCAGACCACACTTCCACGCTCACCGGCAGGCCCGGACTGGCCATCGGGAGGACGGGAGGCGGGAGGGGAGTGTGTATGTGTGGCGCGACTCGCCGGGAGCGAGGCACACCTTACGTGTTGTTGTTGTTTAGCGCAGCTAGCTAGCACCAGATGCTAACGGATATAAGGAGCTGTTTCAATGACATTTCGCCGACAACTGCGCGCCAGAGCACTTGACTTTATGCAGGTAGCCAGACAGTGGGACATTGTACGAAAAGTCAGCACACTCGGCACGGATAGTACGCTACATGATTGCAGCGTCCAGGCAGCTCCCATTCGGAGCATATATGCCTTGAGCGGCACATAGCTCCAACGATCACAGTGTCTACACACACACACACACACACACACACACACACACAACACACACACACACCACACACACAACCACCACACACACACACACACACACAGTATTATTGTATGAGAGGTTCCAGGTTTGAATTGAGGCGAATATTTGTCATGTTCAGAGGTTGTTGTGTTTAATATTCATGAGAATATTGTCATTGTTCAAATGATAATAAACAAACATATAAAGCATATTTGTCCACTCATATGTTGATAAGAGTATTAAAAACTTGAAAAATATCCCTCTAAGGTACATTTAGAACAGATAAAAAATGTGCGATTAATTGCGATTAACTATGGACAATCATGCGATTAATCGCGATTAAATATTTTAATCGACTGACAGCCCTAAAAAATACTACTGTCTAGCAGAGCCTGAAACATCTGCAAAACTCACAAATGTATAGATATATAAACAAGATATATCTATGGATACAGTGTTAAAACAAACAACATGGCCCAAACAGCTACTCGTGTCAATTTGGGAAATTCTGATTTGGGTACACAAATATGATTCATGTTTATGATTGCTAAAAAAAGGTTTTCCTACAACTATTTCCAAGGTAATTAAGGACTTTCAGCTCGACCATGATCGACTTTTGTGCATTTGTTTCAGCCATATACCGTGTGACAATAATCTTCATATTTGTATAGACACTGTTTGTGAAGAAGGAGAACATTGGTAAAGGTTTGGAAACACTTTGTTGGGGAATTTTGTTTCTGTGAAGATCCAAGCGTGTGTTCAGAATTTAAAGAGTGTGTGTATATGTGTGTGTGGATACTGCCCTGTTATCATTAGGTTTGAGTGAGTTTAGCTGCACACACACAGCTGCAGCGCCATGGGCAGTACTGATGATCATATCAAACTGATGTGTGTGTGTACATATAAATATCCACTGTGCGTGGTTGTGGGCTTTTGAAGGAGTGGCTTGGGCTCCCCGCTGTTTGGTTTGGCACGATTATAGCAATGTAAAAATATATACTCTGGAGCAGGGCTTCTCAAACTCCGGATCCGGACCGAACTGCAAATCAATCCGGACCGAACCCTGTGTCCCATTATAAAAAATAAAAAAAAAAACAAATTCTGATTCTGATAAATTAATGTACATCATTGTTTACGCGCGTCTTTGTCTCTGACGCATTGTGAGAATGAACGTGCATATATATTTACCTTGTGTGCGCGAGCGTGACACGCATTGCAGACTGCAAGTTAACTGCGACTTTCTAATGCCCTTTTTTGCCGAGGGTTCAAGGCATTGGCTACAGACAAACAGTGCCATTTCTCCCACTAGTTCAAGCCACCATACTGTATGTATGTATTGAATGTGTGTGTGTGTGTATATTACAGGGGCGCCGTTTGCCGACAGGCAAGGCAGGCAAGTGCTTGGACCAGAAGGGGGGCCCCAAAGAAGGTAGATTAAGAAGGTCCACAGCAACGACAACATGAAACACCCTTTAATTTACTGCAACGACATGTCGGGAAACCCCCTCAAAGGGGCCCCATGCATAGAGCGCCGTAAGAACCATTTTCTTAATTTCAGTTTCGTTGCTCCGCTCCGGGGGGGGGGTGACTTTGTACTTTACTGGCATCGATCCGGACCAGTGACCTTGTTTAAAGTTCACAAGTGGACCTTTAAAAAGTTTGAGTACCCCTGCTCTAGAGAGAGATGTCTTATCATCATAGAATTCAATGAGACTGAAGCTGAGGGCATGAGGATGATATCAGAAACGCCTCAGCAAAGTTAACCCACATGTACAGTATGTCCTCCCAATTAGGGGGTTGCTGAAGCTGGGAGACTTCTTTCAGGAGTAGTTTGGGCTCTTTTGTGACCTAAATATCTTGTGCCAGTAATAATATTGTAAAAAGTTCAGTTAGCTTTGGTGAGTTCACATAGTTGTCTCGAGAAAACTCCTCACATGTATTCAAGTATCAAATGTGTTTTCAGACCTGTTTTGTGGAGCAGTTAATATTCTTACAGAGGAGGTGAAATAAATCTGGAAGGAGCAACACCGCTAATAAGCTATGATAGCTTCCGCCATTTTGGATTCTCTGGCTCTCTGTTCCCTCAAAGGTCAGCCCTGTCAAGATAGCTTACCATTTGTTAATACAGCACATTTGCATTTGGAAGTTCCCCGAAGATTAACTTGACCTGAAAAATTCAAGTTGATTTACTCTGCTGATGCTGTAAATCAGGGTTGCCCAACTTTGGGTACCTGGCTGGAGTGAGATTTTGATATCATGGGTTTAATTACACATAATATGTGCACTAAATGACTGCTATCGTGTCAGCAGCGGGACCTTAGCATAAATATAGGATATATATATACAATATATACAAATACACAATATTGGACACAGACTATAAAGGGCACAACGTTTCATTCACTAATGAAAGTCAAACATGTTGTTTCCACTGTTTTATTGTGTGCCTGTCGCGATAAGCAATTCATTGACTTATCGTACGATAAATGAAAATGAACTCGATAACTTTTCTGACCTCGATAACTTGCCATTTACATGAGGATGTGACTAGCAGTTTGAAAGGATGTACTTGAATTATTATTATATATTATCATTATGTCAGTGGTCTAAAATGGTCATACAACGGTGCCCGACAATATTATCGTTTATCGCAATAATTTCTGGGAAAATGTATCCAACAAATTAATTATCGTGAGAGGCCTATACATGAAACAC
>NW_022987739.1:27294887-27297185 GCF_902827165.1 Trematomus bernacchii
ACACTACATACTGATATACACCTGAACATCAGCAGGAGAGGACTCTTTAAAGTAGAGACACTGTACATACTGATATACACCTGAACATCAGCAGGAGAGGACTCTTTAAAGTAGAGACACTACATACTGATATACACCTGAACATCAGCAGGAGAGGACTCTTTAAAGTAGAGACACTACATACTGATATACACCTGAACATCAGCAGGAGAGAGGACTCTTTAAAGTAGAGACACTACATACTGATATACACCTGAACATCAGCAGGAGAGGACTCTTTAAAGTAGAGACACTACATACTGATATACACCTGAACATCAGCAGTAGAGGACTCTTTAAAGTAGAGACACTACATACTGATATACACCTGAACATCAGCAGGAGAGGACTCTTTAAAGTAGAGACGCTACATACTGATATACACCTGAACATCAGCAGGAGAGGACTCTTTAAAGTAGAGACACTACATACTGATATACACCTGAACATCAGCAGGAGAGGACTCTTTAAAGTAGAGACACTACATACTGATATACACCTGAACATCAGCAGGAGAGGACTCTTTAAAGTAGAGACACTACATACTGATATACACCTGAACATCAGCAGGAGAGAACTCTTTAAAGTAGAGACACTACATACTGATATGAACCTGAACATCAGCAGAATATGGCCCCTTTAACACGTTTGGTGCATTAACTGATTTCCAGAGGAGCGAACGACATGAGCAAAGCAAAGAGAACAACATACATGTGTCCCGTATCAAAGAGGACCAGCACGCATAAAACAGCTTCCTGCAGAATCTGACTTGGCAGCCGTTCAGGCCTCTCTCTCTCACACACACACACACACACACGCACACGCACACGCACACACCCGCTCCTGTAATTGATGTCACAGTGTGAATCTTCAGGCCAATTATGTACCCTGGCGAGACACAAACACACACACAAACAACACACACACAAACAGAGGCACTGTGTATCTAGCTGAGCGTTAATGATGACATTAAAACATGAAGTCTGTGAGGAAATGAAATGAAACTTTTACTCCATTACGTTTCACATGGGATTTCCTTCATTATCCATGTTTATGGACAGCAAAGTTGATTCAAAGAGTTGAAGAAAGCAATTAATAAGTATCTGATTATGTAACTTAATTAAGTAATGTGTGTGTGTGTGTGTGTGTGTGGTGTGTGTGTGTGTGTGTGGTGTGTGTGTGTGTGTGTTGTGTGTGTGGTGTTGTGTGTGTGTGTGTGTGTGTGTGTGTGTGTGTGTGTGTGTGTTGTGTGGTGTTGTGTGTGGTGTGTGTGTGTGTGTGGTGTGTGTGTGTGTGTGTGTGTGTGTGTGTGTGTGGTGTGTGTGTGTGGTGTGTGTGTGTGTGTGTGTGTGTGTGTGTGTGTGTGTGTGTGTGTGTGTGTGGTGTGTGTGTGTGTGATGTCCTGATATAGAGCCGTGGGAACGGGCCACATTGAATGAGGGAACTTTAAAGCCTCGTCTGTTGTCGTTGTGTTTGTGGCCCAGTGAGGCTCTGTGGGAAGCTGGGAGCTGCCCAGTGCAAAAGTGTTGCTCAAAGGCACTGAGGCAGCAGATGTTAGTGCTGAGTAACCGATGGCAACACTGCAGCTTTCTTATAACTAAGTCTAACTCTATTTTCCTTTTCTCTTATCTCCTCTTTCCTCTACTTTGTCTCCTCTTTACTTACCTTTCCTTTTGTCTATTTTATCCTCTCCTTTCCTCTCCACTCGTCTCCTCTTTTTGGTGTCCTCTTATCTCCTCTCATCTCCTCTTATCTCCTTCATCTCCTCTTCTCCCCTTGTTCGTCTCTTCTGTCTTTTATCTTTTTTCTTCTCATTTTGTCTTTTTCTGTTCTACCTTTCTCCTCAAGTCTACTCTCTTCTCTTATCTTCCCACATCCCTTATCCTCTTGTCTCTCTACTTTTTTTACGTCTCCTTTCTCTTCTACCCTTGTCTCCTCTGTCCTCTCCACTTGTACCCTTTTGTCTACTCATTTGTTGTTTCCTTTCTCTCATGTTGTCTTTCCTTTGCCATAGTGCCATTTTGTCTCCTTGTCTCGTCTTGACTCTCCAACTGTGTCCTAGTCCCTTATTCTTTTATTATCTTGTCCTCCTTTCCTCTCAACTGGTGTTCCCTCATCTCCTCTCATCTTATTTCCTCTCCACTTGGTACTCCTTCGTTGCAACAGAAGTCAAAAACTGCAGTACATTTGTTATTTATTGTCGCCCGCCCTCTGATTAAAAGAAAGGAGATATGAAGTACATGAGAGGAGGGAGAAGGG
>NW_022987739.1:27297308-27394808 GCF_902827165.1 Trematomus bernacchii
GGAGGGAGAAGGGTGAGTCAGAGAGTAAAGAGTGGGAGGTAAGAAAACAATAATAGACAAGAAGGAAGAAGAAGGGAAGGACATCAAGTGAGAGAAAACCTGAGGAGTGAAGGATGGGAGGATGATTGCATGGTTTCAGGGGACAGACAGGAGGGGTGGATGCAGCAGCAAAGTAATTACTGTTTACTTTGGATGCACACACACACACACACACACACACATACATACACACACACACACACACACACACACACACACACACACACTCTGCACTTATAGTCCATCACTAGGACATGCTGTCTCAGCGATGTTTGACACAGAACAGTTTCACAGAGTTCAGGTTTTTTTAGACTCTTTCTGGAGATGCATTCAACTTCTGTTTGACACACAGCTGAAATGCAAAGATAGTCAAATTGAAGTTAGCATTGCAATGGTTTCCTCGACCATTGGATTTTGGATTATTCCACAAAAAAGTTCATGATACTGTACTTGCATGTTTTGGTTCATTTTCATTTCAATCTTTATTTCGAACAGATTAAAAAAAATAACAAATTAAAAAAATAACAAATGTGAAAAACAGAATACCGTATTGTTAAAATACAGTGTTTATCCACATTCATGATCATATTTATATATTCAACAAAAAAACAAAAAAAAAGTCTTCATATTAATAATAATAATAAATCATATGTGTCCGAAAGGGAGTAGGAGGAAGCAAATGCTTATTAATTCCCACCCCTTACTTGATCAATGATTGTCCTTTAAATCATTATGCAAGTTATTCCTACGTACATTTACATTTATACATACATATACAACCATTTCTCATCTTCAATCACCTCTCTTCATTCTCATAGTTTTCCCAAAAGGTGTTTCTGTACATCCTTTTAAACTGAATTATGCTTGTGCTTTGTTTTAACTCCTGCTCCAAACCATTCCATAAAATCACCCCACAGATTGTTCTACTCATACTTCTCAGAGTTGTTCTGACCTTGAGTTGTTTAAAATGTGATCTCCACAAATGCACACCAGTTTTATCATGAAAGTAAAAAGCTAACGTTATAGCTATAAACAAACTACATGGTTGCATGCCACAACCTTTAAGGTTTGGCTTTTTAAACGGATTTTCCACAATTAAACAAAAACTACAATTGCTAAATACTTTAAATCACACATGTGAAACTCAAGGCCCGGGGGCCAAATCCGGCCCGTGGTGGATTTAATTTCAGCCCGCTCAGAGCCTGACCCCAAACATTGATGAACTTGCACCCAAGATGAGATGCCAAGTATCTGGCTTGAACTAGCATCACAGCAGCAAACTGAGTTTACATGGATGTTTCCTTCTGCACTTTTTCTCTCACGACAACAGGGCATGTTTGGTTTTTTCTTTGAGGGAAATTGTTTTTTTGAAGCTGTTGTTGGCCTGTGGAAAAATGTAATCATAAGAAATGACTCCGGAAAAGCTGCAGATAGAGCCATAAGAAATGAATGCAACTGATTATTTAATGTTTAATGTTGTTTTTATAGGCAATCATTGAAGCTTTGTTAGTTCCAGGTTTAATATGTGCAATAAGTTCATTTCAATAAGTTCTGCAATAAACATTGAACCAGTCCGGCCCTCGACTAGTACCCATTTTTTAATTTTGGCCCACTGTGTATTTGGGTTTGACACCCCTGCTTGAAATCATTAAATCTGCAAGCGAAATGTGTTTTCCTCCGGAGGGTGGCTGGCATCCCCCTCAGGGCTAGGGTGAGAAGTTCAGTCATCTGGGAGGGTCTCGGGAGTGGAAAATAGATGGATCTGCAAGGTGGAAGGTTTCAGTTAGTTTGTGAGAGTATAAACACGAGAATGTAAAGGTTGTAGAACAAGATGAGGAAATCTCTTTTGCTTTTGATTTACCGAAAATCTTATTTAGGGAATTCAACCAGAAGTAAAACCACTCAGATCTGCGTTTAAGGAGTTCTGATCTATTCATTCGAGCCTTTGTGCTTAGCTTTCATGGTGTGATTTTGCCAAGCTGAACTTCAGCATTGATACAGACGTGGACACTGTGAACCATTCTTGATAAATATCCACATCTTGAAGGATGATAAATAATGAATACTCTTCATTGTGGAGCTGAAAAATGCATCAACATTTCATGACAGTTTTCTCAATGCATGTGTTCTGAAGCAGATCTGCGCTGGCAGCAGGTTTTGTCTCAGAGATAAAGCTCCATCCGAGCAGGAAGTGGAGCTCAGAGAATCAACGTGAAGAGAATTTCCTCCTTTAGATTCCGCCTGCGAAGGAAAACGCTTCATTTGTTGGCCTGCGTCTGTTGTTGTGCAGCTGTGAGAGTTCTCACAACGCTCCTCCTCTAATCCCCAACCACACGCACACACACACACACACAAACCCGCCCTATCCTCCAATCTAAATGACAGACCTTGCTAACCACAGGGATCTAATTGTAGCGCCGCTCCTCTGTGTGTGTGTGTGTGTGTGTGTGTGTGTGTGTGTGTGTGTGTGTGTGTGTGTGTGTGTGTGTGTGTGTGTGTGTGTGTGTGTGTGTGTGTGTGTGTGTGTGTGTGTGTGTGTGTGTGTGTGTGTGTGTGTGTGTGTGTGTGTGTGTGGTGTGTGTGTGTGTGTGTGTGTGTGTGTGTGTGTGTGTGTGTGTGTGTGTGTGTGTGTGTGTGTGTGTGTGTGTGTGTGTGTGTGTGTGTGTGTGTGTGTGTGTGTGTGTGTGTGTGTGTGTGTGTGTGTGTGTGTGTGTGTGTGTGTGTGTGTGTGTGTGTTGTCTCTCCCTAGAGGGGGACAGGGTTGTGGGGGGGGGCTGGACGACAAAACGGTTACCCAGGAATAGCATGCTCTGCCAGGGGCAATAATCTGGGTTCGCCTGGGTGGAGATCTGGAGGAGAGGGAGGAGGTGAGGAGAAATCTAGAGCACGAGGGAGGAAGGTGGCCGAGTTAAGAAATGGAGGGATTGAGTTGTGATGAGGAAAGGAGGGAGGAGGTGTGGAGGAGAGAGCTAGGGAACTCATTTCCATTTTTTACTGGATCATAGCAACCATGCTAAACATTATTTATTCACAGTGTCAAATCAGCTTGCGGATTGTTTGCAAGTTTATAAATCCATTACTGAAGTTTTTGGTTTGATAAATTGAAACACATTTCATATTTCATCATGAGCAGAGGGAAAACTGTTTGCTACTGGTTGTCAACACAGAGCATAATGTGACTGCTGATGTGTGTCTCTCATCAGCTTCATCCACCATTTATTTTCATAACTGTGTGTGTGTGTGTGTGTGTGTGTGTGTGTGTGTGTGTGTGTGTGTCAGTGAGAAACATAATTGCTATCATCAATCACAGCAACACTCAATCCAAAAGTGTGTTGACTTGTTCTCAATATAGTTACATAAACTGTGGAACACACACACACACACACACACACACACACACACACACACACACACACACACACACACACACACACACACACACACTCTGTCTCAATCTCTCATAACCCTTCCCCCTGAATGTCCCACTTCTTGTAATCTCCTGTTATAAATCATGTTTATGGTTATTATGGTTCATATTTGAAACTATGCATCAAAACAATGTCTTCCTGTTACAAGTCAAGAAGACGTTTGACATCAGGATTTCTAAAAACAAAGGCAAACATTTTTATGATACAACATTATTGGCAATTTACACTGAAATTCATTTTGCATCCCTTTCTGTCCAAACAGGTTGAATACATTTTCAAACAACTTTCATGGAAAAAAAAAAAAACACATTTAAACAGCAGTGACAATTTAACACATCGCTTAAAGGTAGGGTAGGTAAGTTTGAGAAACCGGCTCGAGATACACGTTTTGTTATATTCCATGGAATGCTCTTAACATCCCGATAGCAATGAATATCTTAAGTGCTTTGACAAAAAATCCATAAAAAAATATCATCTGTGGAAGCCGTAATACTGTAAAAAGCACGACCAATCATCTGAGCCGGCCCGGCTAAAATAACTGGATGGCCTACCTGCCTGTCAGCCTTCCATCTGTGCACAAACTTATCTCGTGCCCTGATTGGTCATGTGCGCGTTCGTGTGTGTTGGAGGAGGGGCTCTGTAAGGAAGTGGCAGATTTTCTCCGGTTGTGTATTTTCAAATTCTAGCGATCTCGAGCCGGTTTCTCCAAAATTACCTACCCCACCTTTAAGTTTTATTTATTAGCAACTGGAAAAAATTGATGAATAATATATGTTTTCTTCATGTTGCTTATGAAGGGCAACAACTAGCATGGCGTTAACATGTAAGAAATATGCAGAATGACGCAAAGACAAAAAGACGTCTAAAAAACATCCACTCGTCTCAGAAGTGAACCTCCCGAGGGAATAAATGCACTCTGTAAACTTCATGTTGTATTTGTTGTAAAAGAGGTCAGCTCAACATGGATTTTATAACATATTTTAGGTAGTTGTACATATTTCCTTAAGGGGCTTTTCTTAATTATTGATTTAGTTTTCGAGAATTGTATTCATTGTCTTTTATCGGTTTCTAATTCTTGGCTGCACTGAATTGTATCCTAACTTGTAAATTCACTGGGTATTTTCACTGGGTGTCATTGTTTGTTTTGATCTATTTAAAGCACTTTGTAAGCTATAAAGAACATGTTAATATGATTATATGGATGGAGTAATATCCCCATGTTGTTGCTCAGCTCTTGTTTCTGTCCCTGTCTCTTCTATAGCGCTTCTAACAAGTACTTAAAATGTCCCAAAACAACATTAACTTGAGTTACATGCCTTAATAGGTCATGTGACTTTTCAAGGATAACAGTTCAATCTGCGTCTGATTTACTAAACACAGCTGCTTTCTGTCTCTGTTAAATCCCTGCAGTCATTTCCTGATTCTGTCCATTCATTCAATTTCATTTGAAGAGCTTTAACCAGCTGTGGTCTGTAACAAACAGGCATTTATTGTCATCTTTGAATTTTTATTACAGCTTTCAAATGTGTGCCAAGTAGATTTAGAAAGCCTTAAAGAGGGCTTCTTATGTGGGCGTCTGAAACCTGTGGTTGAAGTGTTTTAGGGGGTAGTTTGTCCCAGTGTTGTCAGGGCGATGTGACCTTTAAAGAGGTCATATTAGGCTCATTTTCAGGTTCATATTGTCTTTGTTTCTCTCCTGTGACATGTCTCCATGCTTTAATGTTCAAAAAGCTCTTTATTTTTCTCGTACTGCCTGTGCTGCAGCACCTTTTTTCACCCTCTGTCTGAAACCAGAGCCCAGTCTGCTCTGATTGGTTAGCTGGCCGGCTCTGTTGTGATTGGTCAACAGCTTAGAGATGTCCCACCCCTTAGCCTATCACGTGCAATGTGTTGGAGCGCTAGCCAATAGGAGTGGAAGTGTAACATAGTGATGTCACTATTTTAGGGATTTTAGCCTTTGCAGACCGTTTAGGGGGGTGTGTGGCGCAGTGGGTAGTGCGTTGGTGTTCGGATCAGGTTCAAACCACACTGCAGTCAGCATGTCGTTGTGTCCCTGGGCAAGACACTTCACCCCAAATTGCTCCTGTGGGGATTGCCCACAGTACTGGGTATGTAAGTCGCTTTGGATAAAAGCGTCTAACAAGTGTAATGTAATGTAATGTACATGCACAAAAACATATGTAACACACTACAGGAAAGGGAGCATTTCAAAAACCATAATAAGGACTCTTTAAGTAAAATATCTGAGCACTTCTCTCACGGCGTGTAATGATGGAGGTATGATGGAGGAGACTCAGATATGAGGTTGGCCACTAGATGGAGCTGAAGGATAAAAGTGAAAGTGCAGAAGAAGACACTAGTGTCTCTTGTTTCTTTCTGTTTTCTCATCTTTTCTCCTCCTCTCTTCAGATGGATCAGCTGTCAGACGAGGAGGTGGAGGTCAGGGAGGATGATGAAGAGGAGGACAGCGATAAGGAGGACCAGGACCTGGACAAGATGTTTGGAGCCTGGCTCGGGGAGCTGGACAAACTCACCCAGGTACACAAAGTAAGAGAGGTCCAGAGGTTAATCTGCATGGAACACATGAGATACTGTACGGTCGTTTATTGGGATACAAAATGTGTAATATTGTGTGTATTCAGAGTCTGGATGACGGCCGCCCGGAGGAGCCCCCCCAACAGAAAGCCCCCCTCAGACAGGAGACCAACATGGCCAACTTCTCCTACAGATTCTCCATCTACAACATCAACGGTACGACTCTTTGACCCCTTGACCCCCTGCGGTTAAACCTACAGTCTCAAGTGCAATATGCAGTTTATTTGAGTTTTTTTAAAGCACTTTGTAGCTTTTTACGCCATTGTTCTTAACTATTTATTTCCCCTTCTGTGATTTATTACGTTCGTCTTTCCTACTGGCGTGTTTTTTTTCTATTCCGTCCTCTACCGCTCAGTTTTGAATCAGAATCAGAAAGAGGTTTATCACCAGGTAGGTTGACACGTACGAGGAATTTGACTTGATGTCATGGTGCATACATAAAAATAAAAATGAAATTAATTAAATTAAAAAACACAGATAGAGAACTATTTTAGGAAAAATATAATAACATTAAAAAATAATAAAAATAATAAATAAAATATAGTAAAATATAGCAGTATTTACATAGAAATAGAATGGAATAAAATATGGAATAAAATTCGGCAGTAATAAAAAAGAAAACAGATGGGGTTTTTTTTGGTGTCCCTGTGTCTCACATGCTGCTGTGTGTGTGTGTGTCTGCAGAGGCGTTGAATCAGGGCGAGAACGTGGACCTGGACGCCCTCATGGCCGATCTTTGCTCCATCGAACAGGAACTCAGCACCATCAACACCAAACCCAACAGCAGCGGAGGCATGGCTCGCCTCGGGATGACTGACGCTAAGGTACACACCTTCACATATCCATAGAGAATCATCACAACATGTCTATCTGGTTTATTGCACAAGATGGCACAGTCTGTATTGTGCGGTGGTCTGCCAGGGGCAATGGTGGTTATATCATACGTTTTTTGGGAGTACTAACTCTTGTAGTAGTATGAGTTTTGATTATTTGCAACTGTGTGATCTGCTGATTCTCTCTGAGTCAATACAATACACACTGACCGACACCAAGGTACACACCTTCACACATCTCTGCAGAATCATCACAACATTTTTTGATCTGGTTTATTGCACAAGATGGCACAGTCTGTATTGTATGGTCGTCTACCAGTTGCCATAGTGGTTATATCATGTGTTTTGAGCGAGTACGAGCTGTTGTATGAGTTTTGATTACCTGCTGATTCTCTCTGAGTCAATACAACACATCCTCGTTCCTCCCCAGGTCCGGCAGAAGCCTCCAGCAGGGCGCAGCAGGGGTCAGCAGCCAGCAGGGGGCAGTAACAGTGTTAGTGGTGGGGGGGGCAGCAGCAGTAACAGTGTCAGTGGTGGGGGGGGCAGCAGCAGTAACAGTGTGAGTGGTGGGGGGGGCAGCAGCGGGGCGAGCAGCAACAGCAGCAGCACCAGAGCGTCGCCTGCAGGCACCATCAGAGCCGCCGCCGGGCATCATGGGAGACCAGCGCTCGCCTCCAACTTCAGCCTGGACGACATCACCGCCCAGCTGGAGAAGGTGTGTGTGAGAGTTTCACTCAGATGTCCCTAATTGTCAGTAATTTCTTTAAAATGTTTGGTTTAAATATGTTTAACTGTGCAGATGTTGCTCCCTATTGTTGTGGAAGTATTTTCCAAGGCCCATAACTGTGACCCAGTTTATCAGTTTGTAATGACCTCACTGAGCTCAGGCACCTGTAGCCTTGGCTGCTGTGCTCTCAGTGTTTTGTCTCCCTGTTCCTGCCTGTTGGCGTCAGCTGATAGAGGTGTTATGGTTTTATCTTGTTATGCACAATGTTGATTATTCTCTCAGAACCAGCTAAATACATGTGTCTGGGGTAGAGCTCTTCTGAACATTTCTTGTGAATTCTCCGGCCGAAGCTCCAAATAAACCATCAGTGTTTGCCATCAAAGTTCCTGCTCTCTCCATGTCTCTCTTACCCCTTTCACACCAACGCAACTCCGGTTCAAGCTCCGTGCTAGAGCTTTTCAGGTTCAGAACCGGTACTTCGGTTTAGCTCCGGCTCTTTTCACACCGCTCAGAGCCCGACTGGTGCTGCCGCTGCTGCGTCATGACGTCACAGTTTACGTCGCTGATTTTCTCCCCAACGGAGCTCACCTCACAACAACAACGGGCCGGGGACTGCGTTGCTTTTAATCATACGAAGCCAGATTAAATTAAATAACGACTTCTCCAACCTTATACTTTTCTCCAGAGTGCCGTGGTTCATTGTTTATTAATGTGTTTCAGCGGCATTTACCGACCGCTGCAGTGCTGCTGCTCTTCAACGGGAGTTTATTCTCCCGTTAGCTCCGGGTTAGCTCACACGGCTCTAAAGTATTCACTGTCTGACTGTCACACAAGCAGCTGATACATATCCCCAGTTCCCCTTAAGTGAATGTGTGTCAGTCTGAATTGACGCTGTTTGGCATCACAACGCTGTTATGAAAGTTTATCTGGTATAACATGGGTGATGTTAGCATAGCAACCGAAGCTAAACTGACTACTTGCTAAGCCGTTTTCTCCAGGCACATTTTACCGGCGTATTTTTCATTATGATTCTACTTGTGATAGTCGGACATGACAACCTGTACAGCCCATGTATTGATTCCATCCGATAGCTGCTATAATAACAAACAAAACGTCTGCCTGCTCTCCACAATGATCAATAACAGCGAACGGATGGTCAAAGTAAGGTACAAATAAACAGAATCACACGAAGCCTGGTTAGTGTTGCCTGACTTTATAAAGTGTGTGGTTGCGTTCTAGTCACTTTGCTCAGCACTACTGCTTGTTACAACTTTTATTTGCCGTACTCGCCTTAACTGTTAGCTCAGGTTAATCTCGCCCCCCTCCGACGTAAGCGTGACGTATGCGGTTCTTGCTTCTAGACGGACAACTTTTTGGTGCTCGAAACGAACCGGATTCCGGAGCTTAGAGGCTGCTCCGCTGCGGTGTGAACAGGAAAACCCGGTGCTTTTCAAGCACCAGCACCGAACCGGCCCCGAAACACCGTTGGTGTGAATGGGGTATCTGAGCTTCGTCTCCATTGCTTCAGAAGTTTCCATCACACCTATTGCTTGTCTAGCTGTTTCGATCAATGTTAGGTTTCAAAACACCGGTGTTTACTCAATAACATTCCTGACATTCAACATAGATAATGCAAAAAAAAAAAAAAAAAACTGCATGCTATCAAAAACATCTGATTTGGAGAAAAAAAAATTCACTGTTGCTTATTTTGTAATAACAACAATTAGTCCTGTTTTTCATTTTTACTTTGCCCCTCTCTTATTTTATATCTAAAGCATTCGAAAACAGACATCAAAGTCAGTCAAAGTCAAAGTCAACTTTATTGTCGAAATACTGTTTCCCACAGTCCCGAGGTATAAAATAACACATTCAAAATACAAGAACACTCAATAATAATTAACAACACTCAATAATAATTAATGACATATATTAGTATATAAGTATTTCAGGTTTTCATGATAACATTTTTTTTAAAGTGTGTTGAAATGATTGACAACATGATACACAAAAGACATGGTGGTAAAGGTTTGTCAGAAAATGTTCCTCTTACATATTTAAATATTTAGGTAGAGGGCCTTTGACTGGATAAAATAAGATTTGAATTTTAGACCTGACCCGACCTTCATCTCCTCTCCTCTTCCTCAGGCGTCTCTCAGTATGGATGAAGCTGCTCTTCAGACCTCCTCTCACTCTCTAAGCTCCGCCTCCTCCTACACGTCCTCCGCCACCATGCGGCGACCCGGATCCTCTCAGCGCCAACACCGCCGCACCGGATCCGTCGGCACCGTCAGCGAACACGAGGTAACCTACGCTCTCTTACAAGTTAGGAATAAAATACAACTCAGAAAATCCCCAAAAATGTATGTTTGATATTTTTTTTTCAACAGTCAAAAGAAGATACAATCATTTCTAATGTTTTAGATATAATATGAAAGGTGCTTAAAGTAAAGATTAAAAAAGTGAAATTGTTGTAATAACTAAATAAACAACAGATTCTTCAATTCAATGTTCAATTCAAAGGTTTTATTGTCATATGCACAAAGCTACGGTGTAGACATGGCAATGAAATTCTTCTGACCTGAGCTCCTCCAACAATGCAACATATATAATAAAATACAAAATAAAAAGTAGTGCAAAAAGTCAATGTCAATAGAATATGGGATATGGGATATGTACAAGAACAGAATATGAAATTAAATAATGTACATTAAGACAAAATTAAATACGGTATATTGCGGTGATAACTATTCATATAAATAAGTAGATTGTAAGATGACAACAGGAATGTTTTTCGGGGCACTTAGTGAGCACAGAGCTCTTAGAGTGATAATCATTTTCCAAATGTTTTTGAAAGCCGTTTTTAATCCTTAATTTCTCTTGTAGGCGCGTTCGATCGTCCACTCGTCGCGCTCCTCCGTCACCTCGGCCTCGGGGGTCTCGGTGAACTCGGCTTCCTCCATGGACTCTCTGGACAGCGTGCTGTGCTCAGACGCAGACGGACAGCCTCCCTCAGTGCTACCTGCGGGGGAGGGGGCCGCTCAGGTGCATCACAACACAGAGGTACAGAGACCACAACATGACTTTAGGATTAACGATACGATACGATACGATAATACTTTAATAGTCAGATCAAGTCTGAAAAGTATCACAGCAGCTCCATGTGTAACTTCAACATGGACAAATATCAAGACACAATACATGGAAATCAAACAACAAACATTTAACATAACAGCACAATCACTGAGAGAAGTTCAAATGCAACTTACAGAGTGGGGGAGTGATGAGGTATTTCTGTAGGCTGATCCAGAAGTGAGACGTATTTTATGATATAGAACAACACGTTAAAATCTCCGTTAACAACAGACCTTATGTCGAGCTTCTGACCAAAAACATGTTCAAAGAAACTCCAACAAGAGATGGTGTTCAAATGCTGACTCACATCTTGGTTTCGGACTAATTTGTTGCACTACTGTACTCTACGAAAAATAAGCACCATGTTGGAAGTCAATTAAAAAACGTCTTCAACAAGCAAATGAACATTTAGTACACTGACAGGAGATATTCTGTCCACTCTATTTACATCAGCGACTATGTTTACATGCACATTAATAGTGCATTATTATTCTCAATGTGACAATATTCCACATTTGATAGGGGCCAAGTAAAAGCATATTCCAAATAAGGCCTTATTCTAATGTTAAGTGATAATCTGATGTTATTCAGGTTTGAGGAGCATTCATTGAACAAGTATACAGTACATTCAGAATATGCGGTTTTTACACATGGCCTTATTAAGACCAACTAAAGATGTCCAAAAATAAATCTACTGTCTTTTTAGGTGTTAAAAACCAGTGAAGACATGTTATTGGTAAGCAGTCCTGTTGTTTCCCTTCCCATAGCTACAGGTCAGGAACAGGTCCTCTCCAACAGAATTCCTCCCTCTTGATTTGTTTATCCTGTAGGTGTGTAACGGCCCGTCCACACAGCGGCGTGCGTTGAAAGCTTCACCATTCACTTTGAATGGGGTGACGTCACTTTTCGCCGAACTGCATTGTGGGAAGCGAAGCGGAGCTTTGCTGGCGTGTCTAGCTGCAAAAGTTGAGCAATGTTCAACTTTTGAAGCCTCGGCAGAAGCGTCAGCCAATCGAATCATATGCCAGCACAAGCTCTAGCCAATCAAACCGCTGCTTGTGTGTCAGGGGCGGGAGATTCATGTGATTGGTTGTTGGTCGAGTTTCAGACACGCCCGCCGGCAAGCTTCAACGCACGCCGCTGTGTGGACGGGCCGTAAGTGTTTTCTGTCTGAAGCAGTGGTTTGTGTTTGTTGGCCTTTTCTCCTCCTGCTGGCTGCGTGTGCTGCTTCAGGCTGATTCTTCGCCTCTCTTAAAATCAAAAGTGCTAAATTGTCCTAGAATACACTGTGAAGATAAGCCTGGTCATTATCTCCTACGAATCTCCTGCGTAGTCACATGTGAACAATTCGCAACTGTGCAAGCAAGAAATTGTGCTCATAACAGAAGCATGGCTTTTCCAAATTTAAAAGGCCTTCCTTGAGCATTTTTACCTCAATCCATTTGTTTTTGTCTGACCTTAGTGGCGGCTGAGGGCATTTAAACTCCAGCCCTGCTGATGTTAATGTTTCTCAACACAAACCCTGCTCGGAGAGAAGCAAACAGGGACACTGCTCCAAATCCATCCAGCGCAAACACACACACAGCGAAGGAATGAATAACATTAGAATAATGAGCCGATGAGAGGCCAGAGTGAGTCAGCAAACCGCCGAGGATGATAAGGGAACAAGGGAAGGAGATGAACACGGAGAGAGGCTCAGAGTGACTCAGATTAAAACAGAGAGGAAGAGGAACAGGGAGAATAGCTAAATAAATGGGGGGATTAGAGGATGTGTTGTAGTGATTCTGCCCCGAGCGACGCTCCCATGAGCCCAGCTCGTTAGAAACCTCACTCTGTGTCTATTAAGGGCACGAGAACTAACATGAACTGTTTGGAGAAAGTTTAAATTGTCAGAAGAGTGATGTCGTAGGATGTGATGAGTTTTGGGCCACAATGGAGGGCTATTACACAATTTGCCTTTCAACATAAAAGCAAGGAGCGAGAGATGAAGAGACCAAAAGTCACTGATGTGATTCAACCCTGTCTCTCACAACAATACATTCAATTCAATTAGTGTGTGTGTGTGTGTGTGTGTGTGTGTGTGTGTGTGTGTGTGTGTGTGTGTGTGTGTGTGTGTGTGTGTGTGTGTGTGTGTGTGTGTGTGTGTGTGTGTGTGTGTGTGTGTGTGTGTGGTGTGTGTGTGTGTGTGTGTGTGTGTGTGTGTGTGTGTGTGTGTGTGTGTGTGTGTGTGTGTGTGTGTGTGTGTGTGTGTGTGTGTGTGTGTGTGTGTGTGTGTGTGTGTGTGTGTGTGTGTGTGTGTGACCTAAATATTATTTTTTAATCTGTGGTTATCAAGAGAGAACTAATGCTTTTTATAAAATGGTTTCGAGTGATTGAAACACACACACACACACACACAGTCATGAGATTAATATAGATAAGAACATAAACGTATTAATATATTTAAAATGTATATCTCCATTAATATCATTTATATCAGATGTCAACACTATCTCTCATTGGAACAACATTAGATAATATTAAATACAATAGTTGTTACAAAAATATTTTAAAAATAATAATCAGATCAGAAAAGCTAAATGGAATTGTACCAAGGTTGTCTGACATTAAATGAAAAATATTTCTGACTTTTGACCACCCTCTCCTTAACTCTCCTTAACTCTCCTTTACTCTCCTCTCCTTAACTCTCCTTTACTCTCCTCTCCTCTCCTTTCCTTTCCTCTCCTTAACTCTCCTCTCCTTAACTCTCCTTTACTCTCCTCTCCTTAACTCTCCTTTACTCTCCTCTCCTCTCCTCTCCTTTCCTTTCCTCTCCTTAACTCTCCTCTCCTTAACTCTCCTTTACTCTCCTCTCCTTTACTCTCCTTTGCTCTCCTCTCCTCTCCTTAACTCTCCTTTACTCTCCTCTCCTTAACTCTCCTTTACTCTCCTCTCCTCTCCTCTCCTTAACTCTCCTTTACTCTCCTCTCCTTTACTCTCCTTTGCTCTCCTCTCCTCTCCTTAACTCTCCTTTACTCTCCTCTTCTTAACTCTCCTTTACTCTCCTCTCCTCTCCTTTCCTCTCCTTAACTCTCCTCTCCTCTCCTTTCCTCTCCTTAACTCTCCTCTCCTCTCCTTTACTCTCCTCTCCTTTACCCTCCTCTCCTCTCCTTAACTCTCCTTTCCTCTCCTCTACTCTCCTTTACTCTCCTTAACTCTCCTTTACTCTCCTCTCCTCTCTTAACTCTCCTCTCCTCTCCTTTCCTCTCCTTTACTCTCCTTAACTCTCCTTTACTCTCCTCTCCTCTCTTTAACTCTCCTCTCCTCTCCTTATCTCCAGTAAACCAGTAGACCCAGTGTGTCTCTGTATGATCCCAGTCAGTGAGTGAGACCACCCTCAGAGGGAAGCAGTGAGTCGCTGCACTGAGGCTTGTGCATGTTTGTGGGATTACATAAAGCCCACTGAGCCACAGATTGGTCCCGTGCCTGTGGAATTCACATTGTCTGAAAATAAAAGTTATATAATCAATAATTCAGTAAATAAATAAATACAAATCTGTCTGGTTTCCGTCTGCGTGGAGTTAACACGCTGTCCTTTCCTTCTACATCGGTTAAACCTCAAGTAGTACTAGATCTAAGTTTCTATTTGAATTATTTAACCTTTATTGTTCACAGAAATGGGGCTCTTTTCCATTATAGTTTGTGGTCCAGAGTAAAGATGGTAGAGGTCCTTAAAATCCTTGAAATTATGTTACATTTTGGGGGAAAAATCTGTTCTAAAAGTAGATTTTGGTCATTGAACGTGCTTGAACTTCTATATGTTGTGCAAGAACAGAAATGTATGTTCTTTTGATGTTCGTCTTCTGTTATATACTGAACAGCCTGCTAGTTACTTTTATAAAATGACATACATACTCATATTTTACTCCTTGAATTTGAGGGAATTGGGCCTGGAAAGCCTGACACCGTCCGTGAGTGTGTTGCTAAAGAAGGACCCGTATATCCTGACTGTGATTTGTTTACTATGTGCAGCTTGATTTCACAGGTTTCTGTCTCTGCTTCCTCACCACACAGCTTTCTGCTAAACTGCCACCTCCAGCCAATCACACAGCAGACTAACTCACCAGGACTCTCTCTGCCTCTCTCTTTAAAGCACTCCTATCTGGACAGGGAAACCTCTCTGATTCTGAGAAACATAGCAGGGAAGCCCTCCCACCTGCTGACCAAGGTGACGCCTGCTCCTCTCCTCTCCTCTCCTCTCGCATGGCCGCATCCTCTGCTTGCTTTGGTAGTCGTTGCATGCTAACTCCTTTTCTTTGCCCCTCCCTCTCTCCCCATGCTCTCTCCCCATGAACAGGGGGCAGTGTTAGTGTGTGTGTGTGTGTTAATGTAATGCTCTGTGCTGTGACGTGTCCTGTTGGGCTGCCGTATGTTAGTGTATAATCCCAAAGCCTTACAGAGGCTGCATGCAGTATCAAAAAACTCTTACTTTTGAGATAAGCTATACCAGTATCCTAATAAAAATAATATATTTTTGGAGCGCTTTTCAAGAAACTCAGACACTTTACAGAGTAAAAATTCATAAAAACATGATTAAAAACAACATTAATTACAGATTAAAAGCAGAAAAGACATGTTTTGATTTGTGATTTGAACATGGTGAGATTGGTGCAGTCATATACTGTGAGTACTGTACGGTGACTTAAACAACCAATCAGTTAATTTGGTGGGTTGTGATGTGATGTGAAAATCTGCTGTAAAGAAATGCACGAGATGCATTAAAAAAATATATATATATATAACGATGAAACCTACTATAAAACTGGTAAATAACATAATAGTGATAATGGTGTAAAAAAAGATGTTACTTTAAAACACCTTCTGTGAAGCAAAGTAATCACATGATACCTTAGGAATAGATCCAGTGCATCCTTAAACAATTCTTAAAAGCACTGAAGTCCTTAGTCTTAAAAAAGGGCAACATTTGGTAATAAATGTCTTAATATGATCTTTTATTTTCTTTCTAAAAAAAATGTGTCTTTTAAAAAAATAATTAATCCAATCTGCAGCAGTGCTGAGGCCATGTTTTCCTAGGAAGCATGAAGCGTTTTCTAAGAGTATGAAATGGCATGAAATAGACCTTTGCGGACTCCATGTGAAGTGTGTGTGTGATGTGTAATATGTTCCAGTGGCTGACAGTCTTACAAGTATGCAATCCCACAGGAGTCATTGAAATAAATGCAGAACGCAGCATGTCTTTCACTCATGAGAATAAACCATATTTAAGTTTAGTTTGGGAGTACTGCTAGATTGTGTCTGTCATACATGAAGCTTTCACAGTCTTTAATTTGATACCTTTCACTCAAAGCTGATCATGATTTGCTTTTAAATCCTGTGTGATCATGCTGTAAGACTGATTCAACAACACTGTGTGTAATGACATGTTTGGGTGCAATATTAGTAATATAAGTAATGATGACGTTGGAATTACATATGAAACCAATAAGAGGTAAGTGAGACAGTCAGCGCTTCTGTGTCTGCTTCTATCTGCTCAAATCAATCAACATATATGACAGCTGCAGTAACGTTGCCCGATTGTATTCAACTCAACAAAACGAAAGCCATCCAAATATCAATCTTGGAGAATATTTGGGAAACGTTTGCTGTGTTCTTTAAAGGGGACCTATCATGCAAAATGCACTTTTGTACGTCTTTTATACATGAATATGTGTCCCCGGTGTTCCAGGGAACTCACCAAGTGTCAGAAAACACAACCCTCTCTATTTTCCTCCATATCCAAATCTCTAAAAAAGGGGCTGCAACGGATCTGATAAAAACTGATCCAGATTTGAACACTGTCCTGACGTCAGGACGGTGGAGCTACGGCTATTGGGCCAACTCCACCAATCAGGAGGAGACAGCCACGGCCATTGCCGTTCGAAAGCGCTGGAGACGATGTAGTACATATGCCAGGCCAGTAGGTGGTGCTGTTCTCACAGAATCAGCCCTTGCAGAAACAGATCTAAAAAATGTCAAATTGAGCAAAATGAGGCATGGCTAAAATGCATGATCTGTTTGGTATTTTGAAAAAAAAAAAGTATAAATATGCCTTATATAGGTATGGTCCTACACTATATTATTATAATATAGCATGATAGGTCCACTTTAAGGGGCTTTCTGTGATGAGAAACAATGACTCCTAGTCCATGATGCTTTTTATAGCTGGGCCTAAAGGGGGCGTAACGTTAACTGTCAAACCATAATGCTTGATACCAATGCATTCTTCTTATCTCACAGAAGTCGTTGAGTTAAAGTCCAGTGTGTGTAGTTTGTAGTTTTGTATCGAGCAGCTTTGTTTTGTCCCTCTTGGTAATGAGCATTTGGAGCTGATCCAGTTGCAGTAATGGAGCTTAGCGGATGAGCCTGATGCTAGCTAACTCTAATCAATGCAGATAATGGGACTAGCTGCTACTGTAAATGTGTTTTTGTTTGTGTTGTTGTTGTTGTTTAACCCAGATCAGCAGGCTGGTGGGGATCAGCCGTTACCAAGCTCTGGTTGTAAAAGCTCAGAAAGACCGAATCACATTTGCACATTTTTTTTAGGAGGTTTAATGGGTCATGTCAAAAAGGTCAAGTGCTTAAACCATCTTAAAAAAAAAAAAAAAGTTCAGTTTACCATCAGATAAGACAAAGATAACCAGGGAATGCTTATAATTCATTTAACAAATAATTCATTTATCGTCGAATTAGATGCAATTTAAAGGTTATTTGTGTGGTTTTTTTTCAGTTTGAAGGTTGTCAAATACTGACTTTCATTCAGACAGTATATATATATACAGTTCATCAATGCCACCACTATTCATTTAAAGTGGACCTATCATGCTATATTATAATAATATAGTGTAGGACCATACCTATATAAGGCATATTTATACTTTTTTTTTTCAAAATACCAAACAGATCATGCATTTTAGCCATGCCTCATTTTGCTCAATTTGACAATTTATAGCTCTGTTTGTGCAGGGGCAGATTTGTGAGAACAGCACCACCTACAGGCCTGGCATATGTACTACAGCGTCTCCAGGGCTTTCGAACGGCAATGGCCGTGTCTGTCTCCTCCTGATTGGTGGAGTTGGGCCAATAGCCGTAGCGCCACCGTCCTAACATCAGGACAGTGTTCAAATCTGGATCAGTTTTTATCAGATCCGTTGCAGCCCCTTTTTTAGAGATTTGGGTATGGAGGAAAATAGAGAGGGTTGTGTTTTCTGACACTTGGTGAGTTCCCTGGAACACCGGGGACACATATTCATGTATACAAGACGTACAAAAGTGCATTTTGCATGATAGGTCCCCTTTAAGTATTGCATTGTTGCTGCCATACTACATGATGGTGGAATGTAATCACATAATCAAATACAAATTATACAAATGGAAATACAAAGGAAATAAGGATTGGGAGTCCCGTGCCCACTCCAATACTTAACGACAAAATTGGCACCACATTGACAAACACATCAACATGTTCTTACTTGTATTAGCTATTGATACAAATCTGTATATCATTATATTCTATAATAATATTATACTGTTAAAAGTGCCTTCCTGCACTTCAAGTACTTTTACTTTAAGTACAACGAGCTGATTATACTTCTGTCCCTCTACTATAGTGTATTTTGAATTCAGGACTTTCCCTTATTATGGGGTATTTCAGGACCATAGTAATTTGACTTGTACTTAAGTAAAGGGTCTGAGCACTTCTTCCACCTCTCATATTGAACATGGACGCTCTTAAAAAGTTTGATAACTCTTGATAATGTGTGTCTGTAAATTCATCAGAGTCTCTGCTGCTCTTAAGCTAAAGCTGTAGGCTTCTTAATGGCTGAGGGCAATGTTTCATTTGTGTGTGTGTGTGTGTGGGCATTAGATGGAGAGTTAGTAAGAAGGGCTTTATTCTGATTGGATCAGCAATGTCATGATTTGATTGGATGAAAAAGCAGATGAGGCCCTTTGATTGGATGTTAGAGGAATGTGCCAGATCTGCAGGGATAATCTTCTTTGGTGCAGAGAGAGAGAAGTGATTCCCCGTAGCATTATGTATACAAACACGTGTTCACGCACACACGCGCACACACACACACACACACACACACACACACACACACACGCGCGCACACGCACGCACAGACACAGGCTGGCAGGCAATGGGCTGTCTTGTTTAGTGTTTTGGGCTTTAGATGTCTTTATAACGGCAGCAAACAGATGGACAAATCTGTTCCAAGTCCTCCTCATTTTATCAGCCTGTGGAGATAACAAATATAAATATCGACCTAAACCTTAGAGAGTCAGATTATATCATTATATCTCATAATTATATATATAATCTAACAGATATCCCTGAATTATCAAATTCGACTTTCTCACTATTCCAATGTATTTGACCTATTTTTAGTAATAGCAGCATATGATGACACATATATAATGACATCATTCAAGGCCTACTGGGTCTAAATTAAGTAAATGTAGTCAGATTAATATTGTATTAATAAAATCAATTTATCTTCTAGCAGCTGATGTTGGCTTTAAATCCAGATGTAACTGCTGTAAAGGAAGCTAAGGAAACCACTCTCATCATCTTAAAGTGTTTCCTAAATGAGCCTTAACTGAGACTTGGAATAAAATGCCCTAAAAAAAAACGTGATTTGTTTTTAAATTGTCGTCCCAGATTAGGAAAAAGGCCTCGAGATTACAAGCTACGGGGCCGGTCTAATTCCTGCAGCAGTGATTAGGCTGAGGGTGTAATTATTCCCCTCGTGCACTTGGCTTTTACAGAACAGATGTGCGCAAATGTGTAAATACATTTTTTTATACTGTACTATGTATTGCATGTAAGGCTGCTTGCATGCAGTACTATAGTATGTGTGTAGCAGATTCTTTCTGTGTCACTGTTACACTGCCTCAGCAATAAATGCAGTCCACCCACACACACACACACACACACACACACACACACACACACACACACACACACACTGATGGCCCACTTCTGCTGCCTCTCTATAAGACACATCAGTCCGCTCTGGTTTAAAGCTACGGAGGCTCATGAGGGACACATTCCTTATGACTTCAAAGGCAGCTGGATGGTTCCTCGGCAGAATCTAATTTTGTAATGTAGGTCATCTGAATTTCTATGAGACGCAGAGAAAACGTTTATCCTGCAAGATGGAGATGACGACAGTGGTGGGAGGGAAAGACAAACCCTGGCGTCTGTGTTGGAAGGCAGAATAAGAAAACTGCAAAAGAACGTGATACGGTCTTAGAGAAACTGAGGATTGTTATATCCAAATGCAAATTGATGCCAATAAAAACAGATTTAAGATCAATGGATTGAATGAATGGATTATCAGATGGTTTCAATGTTTTCTGAAAAGATAGAGGGATTATTTAAGTGAAAGAAAAACTTCATTAATTATTCATGTATTCTTACTACCATTTACATCACACCATCATTAATAATTAAACTCAGTATTTTAAATAAAATATGCTTGCATAGTATTAAGATATACAAACGAAACGCAGTTATGCAGATGACATTTAATATTATATTGCAATTCACATTTGAGACAAAAATGGGTGTAATTTATCCTTTAAAAGGCAAATTAATCAACTGTCCAATGGCTTAACTATTGCTAACATTATTAACTATTTGTTGCTTTGTTTAGCATTAGAGTAGCAGCTTACCAGAATGTGATATCATTTTAAGAAGCACATCTTGTTATGAAATTAAGTATTGGATAATAATAAGATGGGTTTGTCTCTTTGAAGGGAATCTTATTTGACCAAATGTCATGATAACCTCTATGTTGATGATGATGATGATGATGACTGATGACTGATGATGATGACTGATGATAATTAGATCTGACAGTGTGTCCGTTATTAAAATGTTAATTGACGTAAAACAGAATAATGCAATATGACAGGGGTTACAAAATGCCTTGGCTACCTCTGATTCACGTTGTAACAATCTAACACTAACAAATAATTTATTATAGTTATTTTCAAAAGTTACACCTTAGTTTAAATGATCAACATGATATATGTTATCATTTGTCAAATTGAATGCTTTATTCTACATTTACTCTTATATTTTTATATTGATTAAAGTCCGTTTAATGTGCATAACGAGTACTTATCTAGCGTCTAATTCAATTGTCCCCGCTAGATTTATTTTTTATTTTTGTGACTAAGTATATAATCAGTCTTGCACTGTATCCTGCTTTCACAGTAGAAATTATGCTTTTTCCCCCTGTCTTTTAAACGTCTCCCATTATAATTGCTAACACCCACAGTAACAATATACAGGGTTCTTACGGTCATTAAAAACCTGGAAAAGTCATTGAAATTCAAAATGCTAATTCCAGGCCCTGGAAAAGTTATGGAAAACACTATTTTTCCCAAAGTTTTTGGAAAAGTCATGGAAATGTAACTAAAGTTGCATCAAATATAATTTATATTTTATCTAATCGCCGAAATAGTAATACTATAATGATAATAAATACTGTATCGTAATGAAACGTAAAATGGCATTTAACTGACGAGGTATTTTGCTGGTGAGAGATTTTAGTTGCTTTAGCGTGTAGAAGCTAGTAAGCCCACTATTTGATTTGTTTTAGATAGGACCAACATGTTTCATATGCAGACCTTATTTTCCTGTTCCATGTTAAAATAAACCATTTTCAGTGGTACCGCTGAGAAAGAGTCATTTCTTTGGTCATGGAAAATTAGGTAAAGGTCATGGAAAGTTATTGAAAATCATTGGTGAAAAAGTGTATGAACCCTGAATATACATACAGTATATTTTTTTGTCAGACTAAATGGTAGCTGACAGTTAGCGCTCTGTACGCATTTATATATTTTTGACACAGAATTATCTATATTATTATTTCTTTTTCTGCACACACACAGCGCATGCACCACTAATGCTAGACAAAACTAAATATGTGTCAAGTCTATTATAATTCTATACCTAATGAGTGATTCAAATAAATTCTTGAAAATGATATTCTGACATATTTTGATGTTTTTCTGTTCACTTTGTATTTCAGTACATTGGATAAAAGTGCTTTTAATGTAAAGCCTCAGGCGTTGATCCTGACCAACAAAACATAGGCTGGTCATTATGAAGCTGTTTAAGAGCTTAAACGTGTGTGTGTGTGTGTGTGTGTGTGTGTGTGTGTGTGTGTGTGTGTGTGTGTGTGTGTGTGTGTGTGTGTGTGTGTGTGTGTGTGTGTGTGTGTGTGTGTGTGTGTGTGTGTGTGTGTGTGTGTGTGTGTGTGTGTGTGTGTGTGTGTGTGTGTGTGTGTGTGTGTGTGTGTGTGTGTGTGTGTGTACACACACACATCTGGGGGTTTTAGTGGGTGCCGATGAGGAGATTGTCTGCTAATCTCCTCATCGTCGTCCCCCATCATCTTCATTTCATTCTGCCCTTTTGCTCATTCACAATACGGATCCGTGTGTGTGTGTGTGTGATCTGACTGGCTAAAGTGGAGCACCTCTGTTAGGGCATTCAGAGACATTGTGAAGTGACTGGAAAAATCCCTAAAATGGCCTTCAGAGACGGAGTGTTTGAGTAAAAAGACAGCGAGGGAATTACGGAGTGAGATGAGGGCAAACTGAGAGGAGGGGGCATGAGAGCCTGAGATAAAGAGATCATTGCCTCTGCATGTAAGTTGGCACAGCAAAAAAATCAAATAAACACCCCTCCCCCACCAGCGTCCATCTCCACCTCTCTCTCTCCTCTCATTCGCTGCTCTCGCTCGGACAGGCAGGATGTGACAGGAGAAGGTAGCATCCTTCACTTTGATTCAGCAGCTAGTCAGAGCGGCAGCGCTAACCAGGCGTTCCTGTCTGATCACTGAGACAATCTGAGTCTGTGGATAACTCAACCTGCCAACAGATTTATTACAAATTCTCCTCTTTTTATTACGCTTGTGTTGCTTTTTTCTACTCTTATTTTTGCTTGCGGATGTTGTGTTAGCGCCTGCACTCGGCTCAGCTGGATTTAAGACTCTCTAACACTTCCTTCATGCATCCTTCTGCTGTTTGTTTTCCTCACAGCTGACTTCCTTGGCTCTATTGAAGGTTGACAAGTCGGGTGTTCGTGCAGGATCAAACAGAAGCTGTGATTTAGTTTCTCACAGCTCCATCTTCTAGTTTGACAGAGAGACGCTGCCATTTCCACCACTTGTGTGTGTGTGTGTGTGTGTGTGTGTGTGTGTTCACAAAAGTTGGATTATCCTTCAGAGAGAGAATACCACCATGTAGCGTCCGAGGAATAACCCAATCCCATTTCCCTGCGAGCACAATAATACCGGCATGATGATGATGAAGAGGAGGAGGAGGAGAAGCATGTTTTGCACTCAGGACCGAACATGATGTTTCCTCTCTGTTGTTGGGACTAACTTTGGGACGCTGTTTTGTGGAATAATCTGCTTTTACATCGGTTTGCTTCCGCTCTTCATTCATTCATTACATGATACACATCCATCTGTAAGAAGAGCCTAAGGACGCAGGAGTAATGTGGAACAACTTGGAATACTATGAGACCTTTTTTCAAACTCTTCCGATAGAAAATGGGATTTTTTACACTCATATGTTGTAGATTGTATTTCTAAGCAGACACAGAAGTATTGGTTGTTTTGAGGGAAATCAACAAAGAAATCGTAATGAATGCTTGTTGGAGACCTCAGGTAGGTTGGGCATGTTGTGCCTCTTTAACCCGGCGTGCAGGAATGTGTCTGTCAATACTGTTTTACCGGTGTCATCAATGTGTGTGTGTGTGTGTGTACAGGAGGAGCAGGCTGCCAAGCTGAAGGCAGATAACATCCGGGTCGCTCTGGAGAAGATCAAGGAGGCGCAGGTTAAAAAGGTGAGTCTGGTTCACACACACAAGAGAAAAACATGCTCCAGAATTATATGTAGTGTGTGTGTGTGTGTAGTATGTATGTGTGTGTGTAGTAAGTGTGTGTGACTGTATGCATGTGCTGGTGTCTGGCACGTGTCCAGCGGACTCCGTTTTCTGGGTCAGGTCAGTGTGACTCCACATGAAAAGCTCTGGTCAATAAAAGCTGGGGTCAACACACACACACACACACACACACACACACACACACACACACACACATACTGAGCACTCAGCACTCAGCATAATGACCACTGCAAGTTAAGTCCCAATCCCACAGAGAGAGAGAGAGTGGGGGGGATTAACAACCTGGATTTATTACACACTGAGACAGACCACCCGCTACCTGACTGAACGTCTGTATGATGATCCAAAACAAATCCCTAAAAAAGTGACAGTGGGTCTCGCTGCACACACACACGCACACACGTACACACGCACACACACACACACACACACACACACACACACACACACACGTACACACGCACACACACACACACACACACACACACACACACACACGCACACACACACACACACACACACACACCACACACACACACACACACACACACACACACACTCACACACACACACACGACACACACACAACACACACACACACAACACACCACACACACACACGCACAACGTACACACACACACCAACACACACAGCACCACACCACACACACAAGTGCACACACACACCACACACGAACACACACACAACCAACACCGCGCACACACACCACCCACAAGTAAACTAAGAAAACACCACACACACACACACACACACACACACACACACGCAACACCACACACACACACACACACTTCACACACACACACACACTCACACACACACACACACACACACTCGCACACACACAGTTCACACACTCACTTACTCACACACACACACACACACACACACACTTGATGAAATATGAATTAGACAGTGGATCATTTTGTGGTTGGTTGTTTAGTTGTGCAGAAAAACCAAAGGTATCTCTTACTGGCTTTTGGCTTTTACATTACAATGGCCTCTTTATTGAACAATGATGCAAATACATCAGAAAAAGGCACATCAAATCAGTGTTCATTAAATGAATTCAAACTAAGGGCATGGTTGACAAACAAAAAAATACATAAAAGAACCAAAGGTCCAAAGACAAGTGATCAATCAGGAATCAAGTTGTGTAGAAATTGTGCATTTTACGTATAGTTTTTTATTGTTTGTATAATAATATATAAAAAACATCTACACATGCATAGTACTTTAAAAAATAAAAATAACATATTCAGTATGATATAACTGTATACTTAAGCCTCTAGCTTGTCTGTTATTTTAGATAATTGTGGTGTGTATAAGTACTTGTACTGGGACATATCATTATGTATTATTACTCCCTTACTGTACAAGCAAAACTGGTTCAGTACTACAGTACTTCCTTCTCTAGATTATTCAAAGTCATGTAGTTTAAATATGTCATGATGTACTCTCAATGAGCCTTTCAGCCACATAGTAGCTCCATTTAATTTGATGAGAAAACAACAAAATGCTATTATGTTGTCAACTGAACAACTGGATTATTACATTACATTTCATTTAGCTGACGCTTTTATCCAAAGCGACTTACAATGACCAATTACAGGGACATTCTCCCCGGAGTAACTAAGGACTAAGTGCCTTACTCAAGGCCACACTAGTGGTGGTGTTCCAGGCGGGATTTGAACTCACAACCTTCCGATCTTCAGCCCACCTCACTATCCATTAGACCACCACTATCCCTATCCTATTATTGATGCAAACAATCAGTATCATGAATTGAACATGACTTGTTTTATCCTACGATGAAGATAATAATCTTCTGTCCTTTCTCTCTCTTCATAGTTGGTGATTCGTGTTCATCTGTCAGACGAGAGCTCGAAGACGATGATGGTGGACGAGAGACAGACAGTCAGACAGGTAAACATCGCTTAGAGATGTCCCGCCCCTTAGCCTGTCACGTACCATGTGTTGGAGCGCTAGCCAATAGAAGCGCTAGTGTTACTTAGTAATGTCGCTATGTTCAGGAAGCGAAAAAGGAGTCCAATAGAGTGCCGCAGTGACGCGTCCTAAAACCCGGAAGTAAACTCCTTCCGGTTCCTTCGACAAAAACGCAATGAGATTTCTCCATAGGATTTAGGAAAATAGCTGGAAATAAGGTCTGTGGTTGAGACACATTTAAGAGACGGATCACGTTTTGTTCAGCTGGATAATCTCCACATGTCTACCCTACTTTAACATTTTCTAATCATAAATCTAATCGCCAGAAGCAAAATGCTAACGTTATGCTATAAAGGAACTACAGCAGGGTCGCTGCTTCAACGTCACGCCAACTTAAGATCCATATTCAAAACTACAGATTCTAAATGGTTCAAGTTGAAGCGTTTGTTTGAACAGTTTGCAGGAGGCAGGTACTTGCTTTCAAGCAGAACAGGGCAAACAAACTTAGAGGAGTGTTTACGTGTTCGGTGTAATGACGTACAACGGCCTCGACAACTTCTGTAGTCCTATTCAGCCACTTGTTAACAACCATTGTTTTTCAGACACGTAAACTCTTCAGAAATCACCAGTGGGGTCACTGCTGATGGATTTAATGGCGTAGAACAAAACGTGATCCGTCTCTTAAATGTGTCTCAACCACAGACCTTAGTTCCAGCTATTTTCCAAACCCCTATGGAGAAATTGCATTGCTTTTTGTCGAAGGAACCGGACGTGGTAAAATGCTAACTTACTTCCGGGTTTTAGGACGCGTCACTGTGGCACTCTATGGAGGACCGATGGAATAGTTGTGTTATTAACATGTGGATTATTACTACAATAGCAGCATTGGTAGTAATGTCATTAGATGTTGTAGTAGTAGTACACCTGTCTTTGCAGTTGCATAAGCAGACGCCGTAACAACGTTATTAACTGTAAAAGTACTTTAGTAGCTGTAGTTTCATGTTTTGCTTTAGTATTGCTTGCTTTTCTCTTTCACAGGTTTTTGTCATTCTTGTTCGCCTCTTTTTTCTGCTTGTTGCTTTGGCTGTGAAAACACTTTTTGTAAACCCTGTATTTTAAGATGCTTTGTTGATAAAGTTATTATTCTTATGATATGTCATCAGTAGGGATAGATGTAGTGAATGCTCACAGTCTCTTCTGTTGTTCAGGTTTTGGACAGTTTGTTGGAGAAATCGCACTGTGGTTTCAGTCCAGACTGGTCCCTGGTGGAGACCATCAACGAGCTGCAGATGGGTGAGCACACACACACACACACACACACACACACACACACACACACACACACACACACACACACACACACACACACACACACACACACACACACACACACACACACACACACACACACACACACACACACACACTGAGCAGCACTTGCGTGTTTATGAAGATCTGTGCATGATTAAATCGCTGTACTGTCCATGAAGTAGTGATCCATAGAGATATTTATATCACTGGCCCAGAGTGAGTAGAGGTTCAGATGATGATGATTACATTAATAATTAATCTAAATGTAACTGGATTAACTAGCTTTAGGCGGGATTGACATGAAACGCTGTAATGGCTCCAAATACTGACTGATCTGTTTATGTCTGCACTATTGCAACACATTTAATTCAATCAATCCCATTTTATTTATACTGGACAGCAAATATCACAAGTGAGCCATTGGTCTCAGGGTGTTTTATAATCTGTACAGCATATGACCCCCTCTGTCATTTAGAGCCAAGCAAAAACAAGGAATAACTCCCAATTGTGCGAAATATGTTGAGTGTAGAAATGTAAGAATTTATTGAAATAACAATATATACATTCAAAATTGATGTCAAAGAGCTTTCATGTGCCGCCAAAACGTGTGTGTGTGTGTGTGTCGAGGAAAGGTTATAGTTGAGTCAATTTGTTCGTTACATTATGCTTTGAGACAGCACAGATATTCAGCCAGAAAGACGTAGTCGACACACACACACATACACACACACACACACACGTACACACGCACTCACTCACACACACGCACACAAGCGCACACACACACACACACACACTTCCCTTGGGGGGGTGTCTTCTGCGTTTGCCAGCACACACTGTACAACATGCTTCAACTCCACTTAACACTGTTTGACACACACACACACACACACACACACACACACACACACACACACACACACACACACACACACACACACACACACACACACACACACACACAAACACACACACACACAGTCTTTATGTAGGTCCGGTGCAGTGATGTGTGTGATCTAACCTACATCTTGAGGGCTTCTGCTGGACAGACAGTCAGCGTTATGAAAGAGAGAGAGAAGGTGCAGTGTTGCTAACCTTAACATTTCCTCATTTACACTCTCACACACACACACACACAAACACACACACACACACATTACACACACTCCACCTGGGTTCCTAAAAAACCTGGGATTAGGGCCAGCATTTGTCCTGAGGAAGATTTAAATTGGAACCTGTGATCATTATGGAATAACTCTTTCACTGCACACACACACACACACATACACACACCCACACACACACACACACACACACACACACGTGCACACCAGCAACACCAGTGCTGAGTGCCCTTGGGCAATACACTGACTTTCTCTGACCTCTTATTCCCTATGGGAAATGACAGAATGGCACATACTGTAGAAATGATGATCATAAGAAGAAGAGCCATTTTTAACATTAATAATACTAGTAGTATAAGCAGCGGTTTGTTTTGTTATAATGTTTATATTCTTGTGTTATTTATACTATTATAAGTATTCCTTTCCCATGCATTTCCAAATGACCAACACATGAATCAAAACAATGTTTGTTCCTCATGATTACTTGGCTATTAACCAGTGTATGTATTATTTCTTAGTATTGTAATTGCTATTAAAGTGTTAGCGCTATATACTATGAGGAACACGTATGATAAGTGTCATTGTTGAATATCGTAATAACTAAAATACTTGCGATACATAAAACCAATATTAAAGTGTGCTTTCTGCATTTATGTTGCTTTAGGTAGTCTGCCAAAACACAAGAATGTGTTCAAGTAAAAGATAAAGGACATTATTTCCAATTTCCTTTTCAATGAACAAGTTGAACGTTGAACAGAACACAAAATGCACAAATGAGAAAGAATAATAGTTACATTTTAAAGTGCTGTTTTCTCAAAACTATCTAAAAACATCTCAATAATACCCTTTTTTTATCATGTACATTACTGTGTAACACCTATAGAACAAATATGATGTTTAATCCTAATAACGGTACCGTATTGATGTGAAATCTGTGGCAATTCTATGTAGCCGGACATATTACTTATAAAATAATATGATACTTAGGATTATCATAAACCTGTGTGTGAACGCTCAGGTATATAAGAGTCATTTTTTAGGAGTGAAACCACATCTTACCTAAACTTGAAGATACTTAGAACACACGTTGCCCCAAAATTAAAAAAGCACTTAGTGTTAGTGAGGTCAACAGATCTGTCCATAAATCTGGGTCACAGCTGAATGGTTTGGTCCGGTCTTCAGAGGACGGTGTTTTATTTTAGGGCAGCAGACCGCCACGCGCCATATCCTGCACGGGTATTAAGGCCCAAAAGTCCAACCAAACATCATTTACAAAAAAATGTCGAACATAAAACAATAATATCATATGTAAACTTTTCTTTTTTTGCTAAAAACTGAAGTTATCATAACAAAAAGAACACCTTCAAATGAGAATGTATAGTTAAAAGATGACTTGTGGTATCTGCTTTTTCCTCTTTTCAAATTGAAAGTTTAGAGAGCTCCTCACACAGCAAAAGGATCAGGGAAATTATCTTTAATCCAAAACTTCAACAGGCCCAAAGTTATATTTGTGGATTACAAAAGTGTTAAGTATTTAGTGTCAAATGTGTTACGACAGGGCTCATGTGGTTGCAGTTTGAGTTCTTCTCTTGGTGTTATTCTTTTGGATATTCAAACATCAACAGAGTTTAGACCCCTTCAAGGACACAATAAAACCAGTAAATGACAGCATCATCTTGTTTCAAAGTGTAAATAACAGGCTGTATTTTCTGATTATCTTTGTTTTTCCCTTAATCAACCCAAAATGAACTCAAACATGTGATCCCCTGTGTGCAGAGCGGATCTTCGAGGACCATGAGAACCTGGTGGAGAACCTTCTGAACTGGACCAGAGACAGCCAGAACCGCCTGATGTTCACCGAACGCATCGAGAAGTACGCCGTGTTCAAAAACCCCCAGGTGAGATCCACACACACACACACACACACACACACACACACACACACACACACACACACACACACACACACACACACAGTGGAGACGGACGGTTTAATGAAATGATACAAATGTTTTTTTATGTTGCTAACGCCTCGTCTCTCTATCTCTCCTGCTCGTCTGCTGCAGAACTATTTGCTGGGGCGGAAGGAGACATGTGAGATGGCTGAGAGGAACAAAGAGGCTCTGTTGGAGGTTAGTTTGTTTTCTCCTCCTGCACCACATAGCTGCTTCCTCGCATGCATCTTCACCCAGCAATCCTGCAGAAACCCTGAAGCTTCAGACCCGAAACAGGCTTTAGAATAACAGCTATCGTTGGTATTACTCAAAACTAAATGATGCATGTTCACATTGAGCTACCAATTATAGCAATACTGGAGTGCCCATTTAATTCTGTTAACTACAGGATTCATCACTAAACCACCATTTCTAGACTCTCAAAACCTTTATAATCACATTTTAATCTTTGATATAAATGCAATTGATGATAATAAAGTTTGCAGAACCCCTTTATACCCACAACAAACATCACATATTGTCATTTTGTTTATTTTAAGAAGCTCTTTATAAAAACTTTGATAGCATGTTTTGCACACTGAAACTGAACAAGCGATAACAAGCATCTCATGTCTCTTTGTGTGTGTGTGTGTGTGTTTTTTTGTGTGTGTGTGTCAGGAGTGTTTCGGCGGCAGCACGGTGTCCGTCCCTGAGATGGAGGGCGTGTTGTGGCTGAAGGAGGACGGGAAGAAGTCGTGGAAGAAACGCTACTTCCTGCTCCGAGCGTCTGGAATCTACTATGTTCCCAAGGGAAAGGCCAAGGTGTGTGTGTGTGTGTGTGTGTGTGTGTGTGTGTGTGTGTGTGTGTGTGTCTGTGTGTGTGTGTGTGGGTGTGTGTGTGTGTGTGTGTGTGTGTGTGTGTGTGTGTGTGTGTGTGTGTGTGTGTGTGTGTGTGTGTGTGTGTGTGTGTGTGTGTGTGTGTGTGTGTGTGTGTGTGTGTGTGTGTGTGTGTGTGTGTGTGTGTGTGTGTGTGTGTGTGTGTTTGTTAATATCCTTGTATGAGTGTGTGCACATTTACATTTTCTGTGTGTTTTTTTTAACATTTTTTGGGGGAGGTGTGAGAGCAGCTGTTTTTGTGTTATTGACCTACTTTTAAAAAGCCCTGATTTATTATTAGGGTTTAAACCTACTAAACTGTCTGTATTCTTTTTTAATTAAATGTGTGTGTGTGTGTGTGTGTGCAGGCGTCCAGAGACCTGGTGTGTTTCCTGCAGTTGGATCATGTTAATGTGTACAGCGGTCAGGACTACAAGAGCAAGTACAAAGCTCCATCTGACTACTGCATGGTGCTGAAGGTACGTCACACACGGAAACATGCAGATACACACAGGAGGGACTTTGGGATCAATTACTACTCTCTGGTTTATGGCTCTGTGATCTCCTGATGCCACCTATTGGTAGGAGTCAGTAATGACACCTACTTCAAAGCAGAGACAGATGCTACAATAAATACCACAATAATGTGTTTGTCTTCATCAGGCATACTGGGCCCATTAGCAGCCTTTATTCTTTATGTTCAAGGACCTCTTTTCAGTGATTCCCAATTTTTGAAAATGCTAAAAAAGCTACATTTTCAGCCTCTCATATTTATAGATTTACTGATTTTCTCAGTTTTATATCATATTGATGTGAATATCTTTAGGTTACTGATTGACACAACAAGAGATATGTAGAACGCAGGTTTAAAGAAAATGGGATCAAACGATTAATCTAGAAAAACAATTGGCAGATTATAATAATGAAATATAATGTTAATTTGAAGCCCTAGTTTTGCTCCGTCACTCACTGCTCACTCTTATCCGGCAGGTAGGGATTGCGAGAGAATTTCAACAGCTTTTTTCAGCTGTCTGAGAGACTAAAACAAGCAACCTAATCAGGCCGGACTTTTGGCCTTTGTCCTGGTTTAATAAACTGACATTCATAAATAAGAAAATCCACTGAAGTTAGGAACAATTCAAGATAAATAAATCCCAGTTTTTTTGTCATCGTTGTCGTTATCTTGTTTAAAAAGTGAAAGTTACAACACTACATGTAATACAGTGTGTGTGTGTGTGTGTGTGTGTGTGTGTGTGTGTGTGTGTGTGTGTGTGTGTGTGTGTGTGTGTGTGTGTGTGTGTGTGTGTGTGCGTGTGCGTGCGTGCGTGCGTGTGCGTGTGTAGCACCCTCAGATCCAGAAGAAGTCTCAGTACATTAAGTACCTCTGCTGTGACGACATCAGGACGCTCCATCAGTGGATCAACAGCATCCGAATCGCCAAGGTAACAACATTTCTCCTGTCATAGAAAATAAAACTCTCTGTGATGCACTCTGTTTATTCTGCTAAACCTGCACTACTATTAAAACCTTGACATATTGAACTACTGCAATGCAATTCATGTGTTTATTGTCATGTTAATGTTGCCTCTCTCTGTGTGTGTGTGTGTGTGTGTGTGTGTGTGTGTGTGTGTCAGTACGGGAAGCAGCTGTACATTAACTTCCAGGAGGCGATGAGGAGGACGGAGGCGGCCTACGATTGGTCCTCCCTCTCCTCCTCCTCCATCAAATCAGGATCCAGCTCGTCCAGTCTTCCAGGTCCGTCCTCCTGATCTGTTCCACATCATTATCAGTCTAATATTCCATCTTCATGCCTCAGCACCAGGCTTTATGTTTTCGGGTTGTCTGTCCTTCTGTCCCATTTTCCAGAATGCTATTTTTAAGGAAAACTTTGAGGGATTTCTTTCAAGAATTCTCACAAGCATCCACTCAATTAACTGATTAGAATTTGGCGTTCAGAGCTCAAAGTCACTGGGGCCTTTTTAGCCATAGCTCAACAATTATTTGGTTATTTGGACAATTTCACACAGTTGACTTTTGGGATAAAAATGATAAAGTAATGACATTTTGAACAGACATGGATTTAAAATTCGACTTGTTTTGCGTCCAATTTTGCATACGTTTACTTAAAAAGTCATACTATACTGTAATTAGAATTTTCCCGACTTTTTCGTAGCAATACAATCTCCAACTTCTTTATTATATAGCCTACTATATATTGACTTTTTTAATTTACTATGACTATCATTTGTTACGACCTGTTCTAATGCGCTATTTCTATGTGTTTTTGTGAAAATTCAGTTGTAAACTAAATTCTGCAAAAATGTTCCACACCATTTCTCAACATTAACTTTATCCTTGTATAAATAAACCACAATTAGCATCAACAATTCAAACAAAATGTACTTTCCCCGTGTGTCCACTCAGAGTCCCAGTCCAACCACTCCAGCCAATCAGACAGCGGCGTTTCAGAGATGACATCATCCGGTCACGCCCGCTCTCAGAGTGCCGTGAGCTCGATATTCTCCGACGCCTGGAGGAAAGGAACGCAGGGAGAGGTGTGAACACACACACACACACACACACACACACACACACACACACACACACTGCCCTGTCCTCTGTCATTGTCCTGTTTACTTGTGGACTACATTTCCCATCTCTGCTTCCCTGCCAGCGGTCAAAGGTGAAGGGACGAATGGCAGTTCCTCTTTGTGCAGGAGGAGGAGGGAGCGGAGGTTAGACAGGAAGTGATGTCACAGGCATGTTAACAGTTTGGCTGCAGCCTTTAAAACACTCACATGTTTGTGATGATGCTTCAGTGTGGATCTGGATCTGTCTTATTATTGATCAGAAGGTATAATGACTTTGAGCTTGTGGAGAGTGTTGTGGCATGAGGAGATGTGAGCATTAATAGCTTAGCTAGCTCCGGAGAGACTCTCATCTATGAGAAGATGCACACTTATTCCTGGACAAGGGGTGTGGTTAGGTTCATGAAAATAGTTCCTACGTGAAACTGCTCACAACAAGATCTGTGAAGAAACCGTCTGAAGAGTAAAACACCCCACATGTAGTAAACAAGCTGCTTGAAACGTACCTGTTTCTCTGAAGTTGCTTATTACTTATTGTCTGTGTTTACAACTACTGAGTGTGTACATTGGATCAGGAAGGATTAGGACTTACGGTTGTTTTCATCAGAGAAAGAAAATCTACAATCAGTTTTTTGTAACCGTGCCTGATGTACAGTATGTCCCTGTTTTTAAATGGCTGCAGCTGAACTGTTGATTTGTTCTAACTTTGTGGTGTGAAGGAATGACCTAACATACACATTATTTAACACAAATACACTGTTTGGGCTTCAAATAGTTGAACACATTGGTTCACAAATGTTGTCCATTTTAAGATACAGTTTGCAACCAGGTGTACACAGACACCTACAAGCTTCATATTTAGTCAGTTTATTACCGACACTGAAGAAACAGACAGGATTAATGGACTGAAAAGTAGCCATTACAACACCTCTTTGATTGATTGATTGATTGATTGATTGAAAAGTTTATTAACAGCTTGTATATTGGGTACAGTACAGTCCAGCTCAAAACATACAATTGTTAAGGGGATGCAGACCAGAGAAAGACTTTCGTCTTGTTTACATCAGGGTCCCCCATTTCCAATTCATCATATCATTTAAGACATATAAGACATATTTGACATACAGATGACTTATTTACAATTTACATACAGGTGGTTTTTACATACAGATGGCTTAATTACAATTTTCATTTTAGATTTCGTTCTAATACATCCTAACCGGACATTTAAGACATACCAAGTCTACAGATATACAGTTAGTAACAGAGTCTAAAATACGAGTATATACATAGTACTTTATTGTCTGCACTGGTAATGATTTAGATTTACACCTATCCTGAACCACTAATGCTAATGATATATCAGCAGACACAGTTTAGAATATGTTTGACAACATTTCAAAAACAGTTAGGAAATGTTTTAAATGATAAGGGACAATGATTTGAATAAGAAAATGGACTGATAGATAGACTGACCTCAGACAATCCACTGTACTCCTTCAGATTGCCCATGGTGGTGCAGCAACAGTTGACAGAGCTCTAATACATATATAAAGTCCATCCCTTGGCTTAGGTCAGTGATCTTCAACCAGCATGCTGTGGTTCACCAGTGTGTCAGGAGAGTTCGTCAGGTGTGCCGTGGGAAATTGTCTAATTTGACTTAATTGGTACACAAATATATGATTTAGTTAGTTTAGTTTGCCATTGTTGAGCGTCTCAGTCTGCAATGTAGTGACTGGCTAAGTTATTAAATACTACTCGGGAGAGGTTGACAAGATAAACAGCGATGGATAAATACTCAAGAAGACTCTGAACTGGGTCCTGGACACAAGTCGAACCCAGATGTAGAGCCTAATATGAGCGGTGGTCAAAATAAAATAAAAAACCGTTGAGCTCGAAGCAGCAAAAGTTGCCTTTGAATGGTTCTGCTTGGTGTGTGGGGGAAAGCTATCCAACAGTGCCATGGACCCATCAAGCTTTATATACACATAGACTGTGTGTATAAAGCTCCTAACACCAGTCACTTCAAAACAACTATATCAGGCTACAATGGGTCATTTTGTACATGTTTGGTTGTTGAAAAACATTGCGTTAGGTGTTTAGGGGTCAGGTGTAGGACAGAGGACGGGTGATAAGGTTTAGTGTTTTAATTATAATTGATCTTATGCTGAGTTTCAATGTGTGTGTTCTCACACTGCACTGTTTGCTGTTTGGTTCCTGCATCTTGTCTTGGATTGTTTTCATGATAATGCTACACTTGTCTTTTACTTGTTGTAATTTTGTTTCTCTTCCTCCCTTCTCTTGTGTCTCACTATCCCTCCCTCATCCCTCTCTTGCTTCCTTCTCTTCCTCTCTTGTTTCCTCCCCTCTCTTCCTCTCCTCTCTTCTCCTCTCCAGATGATGAGGATCGACCCCATCAGTAGGCCCATCCCGGTGCAGATCCTCTCCCCTCAGCCCCCTCCCTCCCGCTCCAGCTACACAGAAGGCCTCGTCCAATCAGAGGACTCCTCTCCGTCTCCCCCCTCTCCTCCCCCTCCGTCTCCCCCTCCCATCGCCAGTGTGGACCATCAGACGTCATCCTCCACCCCTTCCTACGTCAAATACAGCACCTTGGCCCGCCTCCAGAGCCAGAACCAATCAGCGAAGCCCAATTACAACACCCTCCCCGCCGTGTACAGCTCCTCCACCCCCCTCCTCCCGTGTCCCCCCCCTCCTCCCCCACCCTCAGAGCCAACACCCGGATCAGCAATGGCCGCTCTGAAATTCGGTCCGCCGAGCCCTTCTTCTCTCCTTCCTCCTCCACCCCCATTGGACGAGGACTTGCTAGAGCCCGCCTACCTGCCCCCTCCTCCTCCCCCAGAGAGCATGAATGGTTTCAGCCTGCCTCCCCCACCAGAATTAGACTCCTCCCCCCTCACAAACAGCGGCCTCCAGCAGTTCCTGTCGCACAAGTTTCCCCACATGGTGTACGACTTCACCCCGGATATGTTGGAGGATTCTCCCCCTCCTCCCCCTCCTCCTGCTGAGGTTTCCCCCCCAGCCTCCCTCTCTCTAAGGCCTCTCTCCCCGAACCCACCCCCTCCCGCTCCTCCCAAAACCTTCACGGGTGGTTTCCCCCCTCAAACTGCTCCCAAACCATCAGGTCCTTCCTCCCTTCCCATCGCCCTCTCCCCCGTGTCTCCCACGCAGCCGTACAGCAACCAGCCGCCGTTTAAAAAGCAGCAGAGCTTCTCCACGGGACACTCCCCCAATCAGCCGCCCCCTACTCTTCCAAAGCAGCACAGCGTCTCCTCCAAAAACCTCACCCTCTCTCCCTCTTCCTCTTCTTCCTCGGTGTCCATCGCGGCCGCCACCTCCTCATTGGTCAAACAGATCGTCAATCAGTTCCCGGGAAACTCCTCCCCTTCCACTCTGTCCGCCTCCAGCTCCATGGAGGGATCCAAGTTCTCGGCCCCCCCGTCTCCCCCGGCGGTCAAAGCCAAACCAAAATGGCAGCCGGGGGGGGGTGGAGGCGTCGTGGCTCCACTATCTCCAGAGTTCCCTCCCCCTCCTCCTCTGGACAACTCGGGAGATTTCCCTCCTCCTCCGTCTTCATCATCATCCTCTTCCTCAAAGACCGGATCGCCCATTAAAAAGTCGCCCTCTTCCTCGTCCTCTTCCTCCATCAAGCGTGGGCCCCCCGCCCCGCAGAGAGCCTCCTCCATCCAGCGCAACTCCACCGGCGACCCGGCTGAAGAGAGGCCGACGAAAGTGGAGACCCTCGTCAATAAGTTCGGCCAACAAGCCCCTCAGACAGGAACCTCCTCCAGCTCTTCCTCGGCCACCGGGTCTCCTTCCAAGGACTCCTGCTCTTCCTCCTCTTCGCTTCCCGCTCCTCTTCCCAAACCTGGGAAACTGAATTTGGCGAATCTCCCGTTGGCGCTTCAAGGTCTCCAGCCCGCAGAGTTCCCCTCCCCTCCTCCCCCGCCGCCCCCCGCCCAGCCTCAGCACCTCGACTTGGACTACTTCCCGCCGCCCCCGAGTGACTTTGAGTTGTTCCCTCCCCCTCCTCACCCCTCGGAGTTCCACCACCCCCCCAAAGTGGCCGTGGTGAACCCTCAGCCTCAGATGCAGCCCGTCTCCTCCACCTCCTGGAAGCAGAGCTCTCTGAAGAAGGGGGCGATCCTGCCTCCCTCTCTGAACCGGAGGGCCAGCAAAACCAACCAGTTTGAAAACACCCCCCTCTCGCCTCCCCCTCTGTCTCAAACCCCGCCTCCCTCCCTGTCTTCTTACTCCACTTCCTCCTCCTCCCCCATACCTCCCACATCGCCCAAATCCCCGGGCCCGAGCAGCCTGACGCTGAAACCCCACTTCCTGGAGGACCTGAACCGCACCCTGAAGAGGAAGTCGGTGTCTCGCCACGGATCCCTCACCTCCTCCCACCTCTCCTTCTCCTCTCCCGTGGGCACCATGGACGACATGGCGCTCCTTCCTCCTCCCCCCCCGGAGCTCATGCAGCAGCAGGGGGGCGTTCGAGGACACTCCCAAACTCTCTCTCGCCACCACACACACTCCCACTCCACCAAACACGCCAACATCTCAGGCTATGCAACGCTGCGGCGCGGCCCCCCCCCCCGCTCCTCCGAAACGGGACCAAAGCACCAAACTGACGGGGGAGTGGTAGGGGCGGAGCTTAAAAAAAAAGTGACTATTTAGGAAGAAGAAATAATCGATGTGTGTGTTGACTTGTCCGTCTTCTCCTCATCCTGAAACCATCCACGCATTGGATTCCCGAACAAGTAGCAAGCCGTCTTTTCCTGAGATCATGATATGATTGTTCCTATTATCCTCATTATTAGTATCATTACCTATCATTACATGAGTACAAATATCTATATATATGTATATATATCTGTATACAAGCAAGCCAGAAGATCACCCTATCAAGCTTTTTTCACAATGTCCGTGCAGCTTTGCATCGAAATATACAAAAGACTTGAAGGACAGAGCAGCAGAGACAATGTTCTGCTCAGAAACCGGTACTGCATGGAGGACGAAGGGGGGGGTCAGGGGAATCAGAGAGGATTGTGGGAAGGTGTGTATAGAGACTCGGGGAGGGAAAGGGGTTGGTGGGGGGGTAGCATTGCCATTTCTTTCAAACTTTTGTGTGTGTGTTTTTATATAAGATTATTTAATACTGGAAAGATATTATTATTATTATAATTATTTTAAGTTTTTAAAGAAGTGTCAAAAGAGAATGACTGGACGCGGGTCTGTGTTCTCAAAATATGTCTGAAATATTTGGATCATTTCTCAGATTTCTTTTAATTTCATGAGAGCTTCATGACTTCAAGACTTAAATGCACACTTAGTGAAGAACATCGTGTAAGGCTGTGCTCAGATTTCAGGACTTTTGAAAGGATTTTTCATCGAGTTATATTATTGAACCAGTGTTTTTCACATGTCTTCACTAGCCAGAGTCCTCATGATACAATATTGTACAGCACCATTGTATTGTGATGATACATAACTTGTGATATGGCCACAGAATCTGAATTTGGACAAATAAAAGGCAAACTGAGTTATTGTGGTTCAGCGCCACCCAGTGGTATTATCATAAAAGACACTGTGTCCCATATCCAAACCAATAACATATAATGCTATTTATATACTTTTTTCAACTGCAAAATATGCAGTTTGTCAACAGCTGTTTTATCGAATAAGATAAAGGTTTCGTGCAATATTTTAATTTGATTTCATCTTTGTTTTAAATCAATTTCTGCCAATCGGATCTGAAAGAAAATGTACAGAATAACCACCATGTAGTAAACTGTAAAAGCACTTGTTACCAAAAAAGTTTAATTTGTATTTGCAGTATTAATAATTTAAATACAATAAAAATACTTGCCTATATAATATGTTCACGCAAAACATCTTAATACTATGCTATATTCATTTTCTTCCCTGCTAATCAGGACATACAGTAGGTTGCACATTTCTCATTGTATAGTATGTTTATTTATATGTTTAATAATAATTACTTTTCCATTATCAGGACTGTCTTTTAATCTGAGCGCAGCCTTAGCTATTAGCATAACATAAAACAACATGTCGCACATTTGGTAACAGACTTAATGAAACAGACTCTAATAAATTAGTCAGTCAGCTTTACAGTCAGTATGTTAGGTCGTTGTTTGATAGCTATTATTCCACGCAGCTACAATGAACTCTGTCTGGAAGCAGCAGTCCTCAGTTTGCTCGTTAATAAACCGTCACTTGTTTGTCATCTCCTGGTCGATCACTTTGCTATTAGTGTGATCAGAGGAGCCCAAAGGAAGCCTTGGGAACAAGTGCCTGAACAGCTCAACGCTCAAACTGCTCACAAGTGTGTGTGTGTGTGTGTGTGTTTGTTTATGGGTGTTTGTGTGCTAGCTAACATCACACCTCGACTGTGACTTCTGTGATATCGACCGTCAGCTTTCTGACCTGCTGAAACCTGGAGTCTATGTTTACCATTCACACACTGCCATCGTTTCTAAATACAGAATCTTAAACGATAAGGAAGCCTGAGGAGCTGATGTGGAACAAGCAGCAGATCAACCTGGAGGTGCCTCCCTCTGGTATCAAACACACACTGTGGCCCATATTAATACGACATTTCTTACTTGGGGTAAGAATGTATGTGTTTTGCCTCAGTTTCTGATGTTTCTGACAATAACATTGTTTAACTCCAGCCTCTTCCACTGTGCAGGGTTACAAACACCCTCATATTTAGACTTTAAATCACGAGGTTTTTAACTGATTAGTCAATTGTGTTCTGAAACAAGTTTATACATATTTAATGTTAAGCAAAGATGTTAAGAATGCACTGGTTGCAGCTTCTGAAATATTACAATTCACCCATAGCAGTTTTGATAATTTGTTTCAACTAATGTCAAAAAGAAGAGCACTCTTAAAGCAGTAGCACTTATGGAAAGATGCCTAATGGATAAACCCTGACACACTTTGGGAAGTTATCCAGTCAGGAGATAATGTTAGACCGTTTTTTTTTTACAAACATGTCTAAAAAAAAAATTCAGCAAACAGTTAAAATAGTGTGTTAAAAACCCAGTCACTTAAATAGTTAGATACTTTGTCAGAGGTTTCTGTCATCTTGAGGAACAAACTGTGTCCAGATCAGCTGGTAAAGGCTTTCTTAATACATGTTATCATTATAAGGTTTTTACATTGTGCTCAGCTGACTTTGGATCTGTTTCCTCTCTGTTTCAGTAGATTAAAATGATCCACATGACATCACCGGTTCAAAACAGATGCCAAAAATGTGTTATTTCTACTCCAGCTTTGGTTTTTAATGTGCAATCGTTTGTTTTCGAAGTACTCTGATTTAATTTGAATGTATAATTATTATGTTTACAAAATGACTTTCATTCGTTTTGACATCAGATGTGTTTTGTGATATTGTTGGAGGGGAGAAGAGAGAAGTCCTTCCTACGCCCTGTACCGGCATGCAGGAGAGAGATCATCAAACTCCACAAGGACTTAAAGTCAAACTGATCAATGTGTTGCTCAAAGACACCCTGCAGACAACATGGCTGCATGGTGTCAAACCTGCTGTTGCATTTCAAATAAAAGAGAAATGAGTCAAACCGAAGTGAGAGTCTTTACACGGGGCGTTAGAATATTCAGCAATGGTTATCTTTATAAAAATGTGTTTCAAATGCGTACTCATCTCAGATAAGTTCTAGTTCTTCTTAAACTAACAGCCATCTTTAACACTAACAGCCAGTGTTGGAGATGTTTAGACTTGTGTGTAGTCAGTTTAAATAAAAAAAATAAGTAAGTAAGGTGTGTTGAAAATATCATGGAAAAAGTAAAAGGTTTAGTCTGGCCAAAAACATGAAGAATGTTCATAGTACTGTGTGTCCAAAATATCATGAAAAGTCATAACATTGTATGATTCTTTAAGATTTATAGTGAACAGGGTTCGTACGGGTGCTGGAAATCCTTGAAAATGCTTGAAATTTCATGTGGTGTTTTCAAGGTTTGAAAAGTGCTTGGATTTTGGATAAAGTGCTTGAATTTTGGTTAAAGTGCTTGAATTTTGGTTAAAGTGCTTGAAATTGTTCGTACGGGTGCTGGAAATCCTTGAAAATGCTTGAAATTTCATGTGGTGTTTTCAAGGTTTGAAAAGTGCTTGGATTTTGGATAAAGTGCTTGAATTTTGGTTAAAGTGCTTGAATTTTGGTTAAAGTGCATGCTTGAAATTGTACTTGCTTTACTTTTATAATAAATTGCTGACTGAATAGTTAGCTTTTTTCGATAAAAAAAAGAGAAAGAAGTCGGAGCGAGCTTAATTACTTTTCATAAAAAGACAGCTCCACTCCTTTTATACATATTTTGACATTTGAATCCTCCTTTTTTTCAGTTGCAGTTTTTCCGTTTTCGGATTCCAAACAATTATTTTTTCAGTTTCAAATCTTGTTTTTTCAGGTTTCACCGTTTTTTTCGCTTTCAAACTTTTGGCCCTGATGTTGCTTGGGGGGGGCGGGGCTTACCAAAGAGTAGTTTTGCATCCTGAGTGACAGCCCTCCCTCTGTCATGTTGCCTTCATGGATGTAAGGTAGCGCGAGAAATATAACTCAACACTTTCTATACACAATACTCCCGTGATTGGTGGGAAACCAAACTGATACCAGCGTCAAAGTTCCGTTAAGCGAGCTGTTGAGCATCGTATAGTTCAGAATCAAATCAGAATCAGAAAACCTTTATTAGTCCCACAGAGGGGACATTTACGTTGTTACAGCAGAAAAGAGCCACTGACAGCTTAATGTTACATAATGTTACATGCAAAAAAAACTATTTAAAGGGGACCTATCATGCAAAATGCACTTTTGTACGTCTTTTATACATGAATATGTGTCCCCGGTGTTCCAGGGAACTCACCAAGTGTCAGAAAACACAACCCTCTCTATTTTCCTCCATACCCAAATCTCTAAAAAAGGGGCTGCAACGGATCTGATACAGATCTATGTCGTCACAGAAGTGGCGCTACGGCTATTGGGCCAACTCTCCACCTATCAGGGGAATGTGGGGTTGGGCCACGGCCGGCCATTGCCGCTCGAAAGCGCTGGAGACGCTGTAGTACATATGCCAGGCCTGTAAGTGGCGCTGTAGTCTGCCACAAAAACAGCGAAGAAGACTTCCCGCCCATAGTTACCATGGTTACCCTTCTGTTTATTCTCCGCTGTGGCTTTTTTTCTCCCTCCCCGAGGCAAGCGTTTGCTCCCGCTGCTTTAATTCAATGCAATCCCTCACCGTCGAGGCAAGCACTGTAATTCCCTCCGGTTAGTCCACCAGCAGATGACAAACACCCACCTCTCCGCCTCTTCCAAGGAACGAGGGGACCGTGCGGCAGAGTTTCAGTTTCAGTTTCTTTCGCCGGTCAAAATTAGAAAAGTGCCGGTCAAAGGTCTTCTTTGTTATTTATTGAGCTTTAAAACAAATGAATAACGACTCGATATAATAAAACACGGAGGACGGAGATCTCTTTTTCTCCCCCTCTTCTGACAGCCCAGCAGCTGATCAGAGCACGTCTCCCCTCTCCTGCAGGGGGGCGTGGTCAGCAGAATCAGACCCGTAGACAGCAAACAGCACATAGAGCGAAATGAGGCATGGCTAAAATGCATGATCTGTTTGGTATTTTGAAAACAGAAACGTATAAATATACCTTATATAGGTATGGCCCTACAATATATCATTTAAATATAGCATGATAGGTCCACTTTAAAGTAAAAAAAAAGTTATACAATTTACAAAATATACACGTTTTTTAACGGCATATATATATATATATATATATATTGTAGTGCCGAGAGAAGGGAGTCGGAGGCGGTGCAATGAAGGTACGAAGTTAGCTTTAATGAGCAGCAGAAACGCACATGTTGTTGTCGGGTCGCAGCCCGGGAAGACAATAGTGATGTGTCGGTCGCGAACGAGCCGGCTCAAAGAGCCGGCTCTTTTAAGTGAACGACGGGAGCCGGCTCGCGCCCGCGAACGAGCCGTTTTTTTGTTTTTGTTATTTTTTGTTAAGTAATACAAGACAGAATGATATGATGATCTCCGCGCTACAGCTGCTCCGTGCATGCATGCAGTGGCATGACATATCCAAGGATTAGAGACTGTTGGATGCTGCTGTTTTGAGCATTGCAATACATTTATTTGTATTATGTTTTTTTATGATTAGAGACGGTTGGATGCTGCTGTACTGAGCATTGCAATATATTTATTTTCACTATGTTATTTATTTATGATTATCCCTGGGCTCAGCAAAGATTTGATGTCAGCTGTTGCTGTCTTTTTTTCTATAGTTAATACTGAAATAGAGCCCTGCTGTTTTGTCAGGGCCTTTTCTTTAAATATAATTTTAAAATGTCGATACAGTAGCCCCTTTTTTTAAATGTCTATGCTTAAGTTTTTATAGGTGTTGCAATCTGCTTTGTGTAGCGTGGTTCTACAAGCAAGTCTGTGCATTCATTGGGTGGTATCAGAGAGATACAAGGGTCTGTAAATGCAATGAAAACAATTGGCCACATGCAGCAAATAATTGATATTAAACATGTAATTTTTACTTTTGAATACTTCAGTACAAAGGATGTATTGAATAATTTAAGTGATATGTGTGCACATATAAATCATTAGTCAAAACAGGGCTACATTTGATTGAATTATAAAAGGTATAATATGTGGTAAACTGAAGAGCCGTTTGGGAGCCGAAAGAGCCGGCTCTTCTTGGTGAGCCGAGCCAAATGATCCGGCTCACCAAGAAGAGCCGGAATTCCCATCACTAGAAGACAAGAGAAAGCGAAAGGAAGGAGGACACAGTATATATATACCAACAACATATATGTCCGTGCGGAAACAGTACCCCCAACCTGTAGTTCCATGATTGGATTATGTAACCCAGTGACAAGTGATCACTACAATATATACATACAGGGTTGGGTGAAGTGTTTTGCCCAAAATACCAAAAATACCTCATCTGCACTTTTCCCCATAAAAATGAATTGTAATCAATACTTTTAGATTTAAATGGTTTATTGTATCATGGCATGGGTCTCTGAAACAATCAGACTTTTACCACACTGTTATCAGACTGTTATCAGACTTTTAGCACTCTTTCCCCCGCAGAAACGACTTTAAACCATCAGTGTCACTATTGTGGGGATGTAGGAATGTACCTGTGTCTGGTGCGGAGCCTCCCTGCACTTTAAATCAATTGATTTGCCTTTACTTATCGTATTTTCTGCTGTTAATGCACTGTGCTCATGTCGGGTGATGCGCTTCCTAGAGCCCTCCTGTGGGGAAACTTGGAACTGCACTGCTTTTTAAGCCATTTAAAATAGTTGTACTCACTTTTAAAATACTTTCTGCCCTAGAAATGATTTTTAATCAGTATTACCATTATTTAGGGGCTGCATGAACACGAATTTGAGCATCCCTGAACACTTTCCTCCTATTTAAAACACTTTTCAGTGAGGTGCTGCAGCCTGATTCTCTCCTTTTTCTCTGCCCCTATTTAAAACACTTTTCCTCCTATTTAAAACACTTGCTAGAGGTGAAATCTCTATTTCAGCCCTGATTCTGGCACATCTTGTAAATTAGTTAAATTTAGCCTTGTGTTTTTATTTAAGTCGCTGTTCATTGTTTGTTATAAAGCAGATTTAATTATATCCTATGGACGCTGATGTGTGGATGTTGTGTCCTTTTGATAACTTTGTTGAGCTTGTTTTTAGCTGCATGTCTTTTTCTATCTCACTGAACAAAGTCCCTGTATGTGAACTGCTTCAGCTGGTGAGGCTGGTTATGAATCAGAGGGAGGAGCTGCAGACAGGGAGGGAAGTTGAAAGTGAAAGTCGGAAGGCAGACTGCCATATGCCATTTTACAGCTCGACACGAGGAGAACAACAGGGTGAGTGTGTATTATTTACTCTGTCAAACTGGATGTCAGAAAATAACGTATTGGTTAACAATCTGCGTCCTAGAGTCCAATGAGACTTCTGCAAGTGTTGTACACTTTTATTATTTCCTGTTTTCTGATTCATCAGAGTTACATAACATGTGACAGCCCAGCGCAGTCAAAATGGAGAACGGCCTGTCTGAAGTCTGACTGATGTCATGTTTATTATTAAGGTGTGTGTGTGTGTGTGTGTGTGTGTGTGTGTGTGTGTGTGTGTGTGTGTGTGTGTGTGTGTGTGTGTGTGTGTGTGTGTGTGTGTGTGTGTGTGTGTGTGTGTGTGTGTGTGTGTGTGTGTGTGTGTGTGTGTGTGTGTGTGTGTGTGTGTGTGTGTGTGTGTGTGTGTGTGTGTGTGTGTGTGTGTGTGTGTGTGTGTGTCAGACTGGAGAAGATGAGTGATCTAAAGGAAGAGGACACATCTTCAGTCTCCAGCGGTCTGTCTCTGAAGAGTGAGCGGTCTATGGGTCGTCTTATAAACTTCAGTAATGAACCTGGATCCTCAGACACAAAGTAAGAGTTTCTCCTGTAAACTGACCTGAAGAGGATCCAGTTTTGATGTAATCTAATATATTCAACTGTTCTTTAATGAAATCATGTGAGCAGTTTGTAAAGGGAAAACGCAGCAGAGTAAGCTAACATTATCTAAGGATATTTCAATATGCAATTATATTATCATTGTATCTGTGTATAAAATGGTTTTAAATAGCAACAATATTGATAAATACTGATTTAAAAACTATATATATTGTCCAAAACATTATTTAACTACTTGGGCATATCTATGATATGTCTTTTTAAGATGTTTATTAATAATAGTGATAACCTGGTGAGCTGGTTGTGTTTAGCATTAGCAGATAAAACAGAGTTTTGTGAAATCACATGTAGAGTCAATGCAAAGACCCAGATCCGTGCCTGGCAACACGAAGGAAGTGAAGATGTTAAATTCATGTCACCTGCGTATTCGTGCAGCATGACACATTTCATCTTGAGTGTAACGTTTGTGACGCTCTGTTACAAAAACGTGTCAGTGTTGAGATTGTGCTCCTGGGGTCTCTGACGGTCTGAGGGGAATCAGAGAGGAGAACAGAGCTCTACAGCAGCTCATATTCAATCAGGGTTATTAATGTTCCTGTTTAAACCAGAGACTGTCTGTGGTGCTAACAATATAGTGACTGCTGTACTTATGACTTCATGAAGTTACTCTGAGTGTTGATGCAGCAGCTAATGTTAGCCTAGCTTTAATCAAACTGATCTCTTCAGAAAAAAAAAGGATTCTCGTTGTGTTGGAGACAGACCTGACAAAGCATTAACTCAGGCTTTTTACAAATCAGTATCATTCTGTTGTTATTTAGGCATCCTTTCAATATGTTTATTTCTATGAATTCACAGCAGATTCTATGCAAGTTGGGTTTATAGTGCACCGGGTTAATACAGCTGTGTGTGTAGATACAGGGAACATGTGCTCCTCTGGGTCATGAATCCAGACAGGATGCTCTCTGGTTTTATAATCATGTGAATTGTAAGCTATCTACCTGATCACAAGGGTATATATTATATAAACCTTTTTTTAAATATCAAACTAGAATGTACCCCCTTGTTGTACCTTTGGTGAGAATCAGCCCCTCTGAAGTAAAGTGCTATAAAGGATGTGTTCCTCTCCACAGAGGGAAGAGGAAGAGTGGTGTTCCTGTGGAGGAGCAGCTGTCCAGCTGTGCTCTGTGGCAGGACGTCCTGAAGGATCCAGTCTCTACCAGCTGTGGACACTGGTTCTGCAGACAGTGCATCACCTCATACTGGGAGCAGCGCCCTCCATCAGGAGACCCCTCCTGTCCTCAGTGTGGAGAAAGATCCAGAACCAGAGCTGGCCTGCAGACAGCCAGTCAGACCAGCTCTGTACGAGGTAAGAGGCCGAACTCATGCAGCGTCTTATTCCTCTTCCTGGTTCATTTGTTTTTTTCATTAGGTATTCTGTTGAAGAACATAGACATTAAAATGTTTATAAAACATTTAAACTTAGTCTGTTTTTATTAGTTTTATTGTTATATTCTCAAAAGCATTTTTGTATTCTCTCATGTTTCCTTCTCTTTCAGCAGAGAGTGGTCTGCAGGAGGTTTTAGATGAACATAGGCTCAGTCTGAGGAGGAGATGTGAACGTGTGACTGAAGGAACTGATCAAAGTGAAACCCTCCTCAACAGGATCTTCACTGAGCTCTACATCACACAAGGCCAGAGTGAAGAGGTTAATACCCAACATGAGGTGAGGCAGCTGGAGACAGCTTCCAAGAAAGAGACCCTCCATGAAACTCCAATCAAGTGCCAGGACATCTTTAAAGCCTTACCTGGCCAACAGACTCTCATCAGAGCGGTCCTGACCAACGGAGTCGCTGGAGTTGGAAAAACCTTCTCAGTGCAGAAGTTCACTCTGGACTGGGCCGAGGGTTTGGGAAACCAAGATGTCAGTCTGGTGATCCCGCTCTCCTTCAGGGAGCTGAACCTGATCAAAGGTGAGCAGTACAGTCTTCTCAGGCTGCTCCATGTTTTCCATCCAACCTTACAGAAGGTCACAGCAGAGCAGCTGGCTGTCTGTAAAGTGCTGCTCATCTTTGACGGCCTGGATGAAAGCAGACTTTCTCTGGACTTCAGAAACAATGAGGTTGTGTCTGATGTCTCACAGAAGTCCTCAGTCAACCTGCTGCTGACAAACCTCATCAGGGGGAAGCTGCTTCCCTCGGCTCTCGTCTGGATAACTTCCAGACCTGCAGCGGCCAATCAGATCCCTCCTGAGTGTGTGGACAGGGTAACAGAAGTACGAGGCTTCACTGACGCCCAGAAGGAGGAGTACTTCAGGAGGAGATCGAGTGATGAAGACCTGTCCAGCAGAATCATCTCTCACATCAAGAGCTCCAGGAGCCTCCACATCATGTGTCAGATCCCAGTCTTCTGCTGGATCACTGCTGCAGTTCTGGACCACATGTTGACTACAGACCAGAGAGGAGAGCTGCCCCAGACCCTCACTGACATGTACTCCCACTTCCTGCTGGTCCAGACCAAGAGGAAGAAGCAGAAGTATGAAGCGGGACATGAGACGAGTCCACAGAAGCTGACGGAGGCTGACAGGAAGGTTCTTCTGAAGCTGGGGAGGCTGGCGTTTGAACATCTGGAGAAAGGACACATCATGTTCTACCAAGAAGACCTGCAGCGCTGTGGTCTTGGTGTCACCGAGGCCTTGGTGCACTCAGGAGTTTGTACAGAGATCTTCAAAAGAGAGAGAGTGATCTTCCAGAAAACAGTCTACTGCTTTGTTCATCTGAGCATTCAGGAGTTTCTGGCTGCAGTCTACATGTTCCACTGTTACACCAACAGAGACACAGAGGTACTGAAGGACTTCCTGCAGGGAGACTGGCCCTATGAGAACAGTAACAGCAGTGATCAGGATTACCCATCCCTGGATTTCTTCCTAAAGGGAGCCATGAAGAAATCCCTCAGAAGTGAAAATGGCCACCTGGACCTGTTTGTCCGCTTTCTCCACGGCCTCTCTCTGGAGTCCAACCAGAGTCTGTTAGGAGGCCTGCTGGGTCGCACAGACAAGTGTCCAGAAATCATGCAGAGACTCTTCAAAGGCCTGCTGGGTCACACAGACAAGCGTCCAGAAACCATCCAGAGAGCCATCAGCAACCTGAAGGAGATGAGAAGTTATTATATCTCTCCTGACAGGACCATCAACATCTTCCACTGTCTGACAGAGATGAAGGACCTCTCAGTACATCAGGAGATCACAGAGTTCCTGAAGTCAGAGAACAGATCAGAGAAGAAACTCTCTGAGATCCACTGCTCTGCTCTGGCCTACATGCTGCAGATGTCAGAGGAGGTTCTGGATGAGTTGGACCTGAAGAAGTACAACACATCAGAGGAGGGAAAACGGAGACTGATTCCAGCTGTGAGGAACTGCAGGAAGGCTGAGTAAGTCCAGATGTGATTCACTTTATAAACTAATGTGGAGAAGTTTAATTATTCAAATAAACACTATAACATTTCTGCTGTTTAAATACTGAGAGCAAAATAAACCAACACTGTTCTTCTATTTATTTATAATAATAGTTAAACTGAAGCGTTTCTCTCTTCATATTGAGTGATGGAGGCGACATGTCAAACACACAAAGGACTTTAGAGGTTTCTCAGCATGTGATCACACCACACAGCAGGACTTACAGTTATCAGTTATTATTACTTTCTAGTAGTTTCTTTATCATTAAACACACACACGTTTTTATCACAATGTGTTAGAGTTTAAAATAAGATCTATATCATATCCCACCAATACCAGAGTTATGTCTTAATACTCATATAGTGAGAACATCTGATGGTATTCAGTTTAGAATATTGAAACTTTATTGGTTTGTTAAATATGTTTGTGTGCACAATACATTTCCAGATGCTCAGAGAAACCAAAACATCCATCATTCACATCTAAATATTAATTAACATTTAAATATGTACATCTCTAATATTGTCAAGTGATTTATTTAATTTATGTTTCCTTGGTAACAGTCAGTGACAGCAGGAGCACAGACATGTGATCAGATCACACTGACAACACATTACACTCTATTATCATATATTATTATATATAAAATTGACTAACAGCAAATCTCAATCAGAACATGTCAAATATGTTTTTCATCAAATGCTTGAGGTCATTATGTTTCCTCTTTTTTAACACATGTTGTAATATATGTGTTATTATAGACTTACTGACTGTAGACTGTCAGAGACTCACTGTGAAGTTGTGGCCTCAGCTCTGAAGTCTGACCCCTCCAATCTGAGAGATCTGGACCTGGGTGACAACAAGCTGGAGGATTCAGGAGTGGAGCTGCTGAGTTCTGGACTAAAGAGTTCAAACTGCAGACTGGAGGCTCTCAGGTCAGTTCACTGACTGAACTTCATCTGTTTGTATTTATCATTTTCTGAATTTGAAAAAAATACATTACAATTATTTTTCCATGTTTGCTAAAGACTGAATATTGATCAGAATAAAAAAGAGAAGGTGAATGTGTGAGGGAGAGAGTTTGAGCTTCCACAGACTCACTCTGTGCTCCAGGAGTCAGTGGAGATGCTGTCAGTACTGATGAGCTGTGAGGGAGATGAAGGAGTTGATAAACATCTGATCAAAGTTAAAGTTCCAGATTATCAATGGATTGTTTCTACATCATCTCTGAGATTAAAGGTCTCCTATCATGCAAAAGTCACTTCCTGATGTCTTTTCTACATCACCATGTGTCCCCGGTGTGTCCCTATGTGTCCCCGGTGTGTCCCTATGTGTCCCCGGTGTGTCCCCGGTGTCAGGAGACTCACAAAGTGTCAGGAAACAAAACCCTCTCTCTTTTCCTCCGTACCCACATCTCTAAAAACGGGGGAACAACGGAGCTGATCCAGATTTGCTGCGTCATGACGGCATTACTCAAATGTGGGCGGGCTTTACACCAACGGGCCAATCAGAAACGTTGCTGTCAGAAACAATGAGACGTGTTCTGGAAGTAATATGGTCTGTGTTTACATTAGCATGCTAACACTCAGAGCTAACCTGTACTGGAGAGAGCATGTGTGAAGAAGCAGGAAATAAAAAGGAACTTACCTTGTGGTAAACCTGAGAGAGAGAAAGAGTTTGAGCTCCATACTGTTTCAGAGAGAATCCTTGATGTGGTTTGGAACATGATATGGAGTTTCATCAAGGCAGCATTTAGCTGGGTTTCTGCTGGTAGAATTCTGATCAGGCATTAGCTCCACCTCCTTTTTTTCTTTGTTCAAGCTAAGGACCCGAACCTGCTCTCCTCTAACAGCTGGAACAGAGGGATATGAGGGATTTCTAAAATGCATGATCTGTTTGGTATTTTGAGCAAAACACATCATAGACATGTTTTTTATATATTTGTATATATCTGAGACCCATAATATATGCCTAAAAATAGCCTGATAGGAGACCTTTAAAACCCTGTTTAACTCTGAACAGATTATTAAACCTGGAGTTATTTCAAACAGGAACTTTGTTTTCTAAAGTTACATCATGTTTTCTTTATTCAGACTGTGGGGCTGCAGGTTGTCAGAGATCAGCTGTTCTGCTCTGGCCTCAGCTCTGAAGTCCAACATCCATCTGAGAGTTCTGGACCTGGGTTGGAACGCTCTGAAGGATTCAGGAGTGGAGCTGCTGAGAGATCTTCTGGAGAGTCCAGACTGCAGACTGGAGACTCTCAGGTCAGTTCACTGACTCTCTGTTACTGCTGGAGATCTCATGTTTCATTAGTTATTCAACCTCCTTCTTCTACATCATTAACTTACATCCATTAAGTTGTAAATGTTCTTTTATTCATACTTTCATTTGTAGGTACTAAAGTAAGAACTGCAGAGATAAATGTTGACTGATTCTTAAAGGAACTGTAATAGATGTTAGTTGTAAAAAGTAAATCTATGTTTTTAATATTTAGTAAACGATAACGTCTGAATGAAGTTCATCTGAAGTAGTATTAGTTTTACAGGATAAAGTTGACTTTCTGAAGAAGACATATGTTTTTGTTCCCATTCATTTCAATGTTGAGTAACACATCTGATTATAAACAGATTTGTATCCTCATCATGTTTTCTTTATTCAGACTGAGGTACTGCAGGTTGTCAGAGATCAGCTGTTCTGCTCTGGCCTCAGCTCTGAAGTCCAACATCCATCTGAGAGAGCTGGACCTGTTGGGCAACAATCTGCAGGATTCAGAGAAGCTGCTGAGAGATCTTCTGGAGAGTCCAGACTGCAGACTGGAGACCCTCAGGTCAGTAAGGGGTCTCTGCTGGTTCAGCAGTGTTGTATGAACCACAGGGAGGTGTTTCTCTCACTGGGGAAACAGATCAGTGATGTTACCCACTGACTGCAGGCTCTTTCATTCTTCCATCAACTATAGAAGGCCAGCTGAACATGCAAAGCCACACTTTAGTGATCAACTCTCTAATGCGGCTTTCCCACCAGCGCTTTTCCCTTTCTAGCTCCTAGCGAGAGCTTTTCTGGTTCAGCTCCGGTTTCCCTTTTCAGCTCCCGCTCTGTTCACACTGCCCAGAGCTGCCGCTGCTGCGTCATGACGTCACAGTTTACGTCGCTGATTTTCTCCCACAACAACAACGGGCCGGGGACTGCGTCGGGTCGATGATCGTGTTGCTTTTAATCATACGAAGCCAGATTAAATTAAATAACGACTTCTCCAACCTTATACTTTTCTCCAGAGTGCCGTGGTTCATTGTTTATTAATGTGTTTCAGCGGCATTTACCGACTGCTGCAGTGCTGGCTGCACTTCCACAGGAGTTTATTCTCCCGTTAGCTCCGGGTTAGCTCACACGGCTCTAAAGTATTCACTGTCTGACTGTCACACAAGCAGCTGATACATATCCCCAGTTCCCCTTAAGTGAATGTGTGTCAGTCTGAATTGACGCTGTTTGGCATCACAACGCTGTTATGAAAGTTTCTCTGGTATAACATGGGTGATGTTAGCATAGCAACCGAAGCTAAACTGACTACTTGCTAAGCCGTTTTCTACAGGCACATTTTACCGGCGTATTTTTCATTATGATTCTACTTGTGATAGTCGGACATGACAACCTGTATAGCCCATGTATCTCCACAATGATCAATAACAGCGAACGGATGGTCAAAGTAAGGTTTCCTGCACGCCTCGACGTAAGAGACGTAAGCGACGCCGCGTCATAGCTCCGAAGCTCTTGCCTCTGGACCGACAATTTTTTGGAGCTGGAAGTGAACCGCATTCCGGAGCTATGACGCGCCGCCGCTGCGGTGTGAACAGGAAAAACCGGCGCTTTTCAGGCTCTAGCTCCGAGCAGGAGCTGGAAAAGCGCCGGTGTGAAAGGGGCTTAACAGACATATGGGGTTTTACAGAAGAGTGGGAAAGGTAGTCTGTTCTTATGGGATGGTTTTAGTTTCTAGCCCAGGGGTGTCCAAACTGCGGCTCGGGGGCCAAATGCGGCCCTCGGAATCGGCCCTCAGCAAATTCTGAAAGTATAATGAAATATGGCCCACAAATGAAACCTCTGCTTGTCTTATATTGCACTTCTTAAATATATATGTACACATATATTACACAGTAGTATTCATGTGTTAATAATCCCACCTTTAAAATAAATTCAGTCAATTAAAGCTGAAAACATTTCCTAACAAATCTAACTTGATAAGAAAAAAGCCCAATAACTTATTGTTATAACAAGCATGAAATAAACCCTTCATATTTCCTGTAATTATAATCAATCTGAAGCTCCTGTTTAAAGGAATGAGCTGCTAACAGAATAAAGTAAACCCTCTGGAGAGCTGTGAGCTGTTTTGTTTCTTAAAGCATCTTCAAGTAACAAGCATCCTTTACCTTCATTTGATTGAGTTTCCTGACTTATAACTGAACTTATGAGGCAACATACCTCTAGAGAGCGGCCCAGACCTTTATATATTTTTCTGTATGCGGCCCTCGGTGAAAAAGGTTTGGACCCCCCTGTTCTAGACCAATGACTGGTTACTTCCTGTAATGCAGCTGAGAGCTGTGGCAGGCAGTCGTAGTGTTTGCAGAGAAGATATGATGGGATGTAAAGCATGAGATCAGGACTCTGAAGCTGACTCAAAGAACGAACACTTATTTTAAACTGGACCTTAAACTGTTGGATTGTGTTCGTCTCTACAGGATCGGAGATGATGAAGAGCCGATCAGAGCCACGATCCAGAAGACCTGTGAGTACTGAAACCATATCCTCCATTCATCAAGATATGAAACTCTTTAATGGAGCGTGACCTCAGAGGAAAACAACACTCTTCTTTCTCTTTTCATAATTGTATCTGTTTCTCTTTGTTTTATTATCATCATTATTCTCTCTCTCTCTCCTTCTCCTCTCAGGTGACAGGAAGTGAAGACACACAGAAAGGTGAGAGGTCGTACCGTGTGAAGTTTATTTCTTGAGGTTTCAACACGTTTTTCTGGTGTTCCAGACAAATCTGTAAGCTCAGGTTTTCTTTGTTCTCAGTGTATTTATCACGGGGCGAGTTTGAGACGTAAAGAAGAGCGTGGAGGCATTTTGGAAAAAAAAGAAGAAGGCTGCAGCTGATGAGAGACTTCCTGTTAGCTCTCCTCAATATGAAATGAACAAAAACAATCAATTGTACTTAAAGCTTTTCTTAAGAAGAAAGATGTGTTGCACATACACCTGCTGCTACCTACCACCACCTCCCACCCATCCCGGCACCAAAGAGGAGACTCCATCGACCCCAGATACCCCAACTCACTCTTCTTCAGGTTAGCTTGGAGCCCCGCCTTTACCTGCCCCAACATCTCACTTTGAACGATGTAGTCATCCGGATATCTGCATACTGAGAGTGGGACGCAGGACCCGGTCAATGAGCTGCTGGAAGGGGGTCCACTGGACTGGAGGGGCGCTTGGATCTGGTGATGCCTGGCTCTTTCTGAAAGGGGAGGACACCTATTTGCCATCGTTTTTCCACCTGACGACTGAGTTCGGCATCGGGGGTTCCAGTTGGGGTGAAGAGACTCTGGGGGGCATCCGATGGCTCCTGAATAGGGGGGGCCCTTGGAGTGTCCAACCTTATGATGATAATAATAATAATAATAATAATAATAATGCATTTTATTTGTAAAGCACCTTTCATTGCTAAAAGTAATCTCAAAGTGCTACAAGGGGCATAATATACTTCTTTTTTTTTTAAAGAAACACAAGTTTAATAAAAGGCTTTAAAAAAAGAAAGGTTTTTAGGCCCTTCTTAAAGGAGTCAGTGGTCTGTGGAGTCCTCCGTTTGTCTGGGAGGGAATTCCACAGGTGAACAGAAAGCCCCCCCATGGTGCGGAGTTTGGTCCTGGGGGGGGAAGCAGATGGTTGGTTGTAGAATGGAGGTTGCGTGTGGAGGTTTGTGAGGAGAGTAGTTCCTTGAGGTATGAAGGAGCGTTCCCGTGGATGCACTGATGGGTGAGGAGTGAGATCTTGTATTTGAACCTAGCTGGAGGGCTATTGGTGCCCCCTGTGGACCGAAAGAGACTCTTTTGGTTGGGGTAATGAGGTGAAAGTTATCTGCACCTATTAGTAGGAGAGGCTGCACTTTGGAAATGAGAGAAGGGGAAGGCCTTGTAGGCGGAGATAGTGTTTCTTGAGTTCATCCACAGGATAACTCTAGTCCACAAGTGAAAGTCTGTCGGAGGTGAATGTGTCTTTGAGGAGGAATGTTTTCTTGGGATTGAAAGAGGGTGATATCTCAAAGGTCACTGAGGCTCCATTTCAGAATAATATATATGATATGTTTTATAATGATTGATCATTAAAGTGTTCTCAAAGCTGGTAAAGGTGCAGCTAGTTTGAATGACTTTGTATACTGCAGGGTAGCTTGTGAATTTACTCCAGGTGGAACTAAAGTCTGATTTAACACGTGATTATATTTCACATCATTCATCTGTAAAGTTAATTATAATCAAATACAATCAATTATATTCTTGTATAACCCAAAATGAAAATGCTTCATATTTTATGGTTTTCTATATTTACAGTATAAACAAAGTGGTTTGTTAAATTGAGTGTAAGGCCTATTATGGTTTATGGGTGTCACTGATAAGAGAGGAGGCAGTTGCTTCCCTCACAGCAGTACACAGGGAGGGGGGCTCCTGACTTAAGGAGAAATAGACTGAGGCCCAAAAAAGGTGTTTGTGCCATAGCCGAGAATAATATTTTGCAAGTCCTGCAGAGTAAGGGTCATGACCTTTTTACACAAACATGGGAAGGTGTGTCTTATGCCATATTCATAGAATATGTCTGGACAAGTCCTGTACATCAGAGGCCATGCCCAGTTTCCACAAATATGGGTATGGAGGAGGTGTCTAGGTTTTTCTGTCCTGTTTTTGAGCATAAAGACACTGGCAGAGAGGGAGCAAACAAGAGAGAGAGAGATAGAGGGGGGGTTCCCCTGGTATACTCTCTCCCGGTAAAGCACTCTCCCTGGAGAGCTGGGTTTTGGCCTCGGTAAGGTTCTCTCAAACTTGGTAACTATTGCTTAAATCTCTGTGTATTGAATGCTGAGTGAATGGTTGGATGAAAGTTTAAAACTAGAATTCTAACTGATCATTCTGAAGAGCTGCCTCTTAATGTGTCAGGCTATAGGGTGTGGATGTTAACCCCGGCGATCTGTGAGGAAATTCCTTTGGATTATGTCGGAATTCAAACTGATCATTTTGAGGAACTGACCTCTGAATGTGTCAGGCCATAGAGTGTGGATGGTAACCCCGGCGATCTGTGAGGAAATTCCTTTGGATTTTGTCGGAAGACTTTAATGTCTAAACTATGAATTAAGGTTTTAGATTAGAAAATGACCACCGCATGATATGTTTAGTATGATTGTAATGTTGTAACGAGAGAAGGTAAAAACCCTGTATACGTGTGGACCAATTTTTTTTCAAATAAACTGATCCCATCTTTTGGATTGGGACAACTTAAAAGACATCTGCGCTCTCCTCTCCTGCTTAAAGGTACGAAATGCACACTGCCACACTCACACTTAGGTAAGGCCACACCTCATTACTGATATCAAAATCCTTCGGGATCGCTTAAACAGATTTAGTGGGTCGTCTGAATTTAAACAGCAGTTAATTGAACCTGGGGGGTATACGACGAATCGAGTTCAACATATCCTGGATATGTTTTGAGTTATCCGGTTGACTAAATAAAATAAAAACCCGCTCTCGCTAAACTGTCCTACGACGCTGGCTATCAACTCGATCGCTCAAGCCAGCCGTGTCCTATCTAGTTAGGTGCGCGTTCACATAAAATTGGTAGTATCTGGAGCATTCTACCAATATAGTATGTTGAAAATGTAAAAAAAGGTTATTACATGTCAATAAGTTAAACATTTTTACCCAAAAGTGGCTTACATCAACTCAATACTGTGGGCAATTCCCACTGGAGCTATTTGAAGGGAAGTGTCTTGCCCAAGGACACAGAGGGTGTTTCTCAATGTCAAGGAAGGCTGCTCCAGAGCCACTATTTCAAGGATGCTACGTCATCGAGTGCCGCCGAAGGACTGTTCCAATGTCCAGGATCCTTGGAATTCTACCGAGGGCCGGCGTCCTTCGTTGCGGGAAATTTCGAGGCTGCACATGTGTATCCTCCGCGGTCTTAAAATCCCCACAATGCTTTGCGCACGGACCAATTTCCAAATCTTTGGCGGAAATCGCACTCCATTTAAGGCGGGGCCTCTCATATGACACACACCTGTTAGCCTGTTCCACAATTCTTCGTTTTCCGAGGCTAGGAAGGATTCTTGCCTCGCCTCTGCAGGACCTGACTCGGAGGGACATGTCCTACCAAGGAAGCATCCTCGACATTGAGAAACACCCAGAGGCATGGTGACTGCAGTGGGGATTGAACCAGCACACTACTCCACTGAGCCACAGCCTCCATAGCATAGCAGCATGTCAAACATTTGAAAAAATTCTGTTTATTAAGTAGAAAAATATGAAAGAAGTTATAGTATAGCATGTTGAAAATCCACCTCAAACTACAACCTCACAAATGTTTGCACACACACACACACACACACACACACACACACACACACACACACACACACACACACATACACATTATATTGATACATCCCTGAAAGACAAATGGAGACGATATAACAGAAGACCTAATATTATGACAGTTTATTATTAATCCAAGAGACAGTAATCTGAACTTTAGTTTTCCTTCTGTGAGATCAATGCAGCAGCATATAATGGGTGATATCTTTTTAGAAAAGCTTTCTCGATTCATAAAACTATTCAGAGAAATTATACATTACAACGGAAAACATTGTTAAGTTGTTAGTGTTCCAAAAGAGAAACACTATAGAAAAACATTGTTTAAACACATGCATGTGTAAATAATAATAAGAAATGTTAGAGTTAGAGCCTACTGCAATATATATTTACAATACATTCTTAAGGAGATGTACAGAGGACAGGCAAACCTTTATTCAAACATCGGCAAATGGTCATTAACCTTTACATTCACTAAATGATACATGTCTACACCTGGAAGTGTTTGGGTTTAGGTTTTCGCTCAAGGGCCCTTCAGCGGGTGTTGATGGAGAGGGCTCAGTGTCTGGAATCCTCCTGGTCCAATCAGGAAGCAGCATGAGACAGAACAGGAAGAGTTGATGAGGGTGAATATAATAAACTCATTAAATTAAACACCATCTCTCATTCTGAACACGTTAAGGTCAGTGTCCACTCCACCTCCAGCTCCACTTGTACAATTGGGTAAACCTTAAGGATCACTTTAAAAAAAAAAACATATCCATTATTTACAGTTTCTTTGAAAGTATGAACAAGTCATGCGTATGTGGAAAATATTTTAAAAAGGTCATAGTTTAGTCTTAAAGCCACAGTAAAGTATGTCGAAAATGTGAAAAAAATCATAGTATACTGTGTCAAATAATCAGAATAACCCATACACCATACACAAAGTCTTCCCAAAACTGCTAGGAAAATGTTAGGTATTAGTATTATTTCCATGTCATGATAACAACTACGACATATTAATTATTGATTTTTATGAATTTTAAATACCAGTTTGTTTACATAACACCATTGTCACTAGTGAGGCACAGGGGTTTATTACTAAAACGGCGACTCAACCTAGTTAATGGGAAGATACCCACTTATTTCTGTAACCTTAGTGATGTTCTGGAGTTATATCTCAGTGTCTTTATTGATCTCCAGCAGTATTTACCAGTACGTTGACCCACTGGGAGTCAGAGTAGATGAACAGAGCGTTCCTGTCGGTCCTCAGAACCATCACGTTCTTCCCCCTCAGCCTCCTCATCTGCCTCTCTCCGTCCGCCAGGAAGATCTGAACACACACAGCAAGAATTCAGCAAGAGTGTGTGTGCGTGCGTGTGTGTGTGCGTGCGTGCGTGCGTGCGTGCGCGCGTGTCACTGACCGTCTGGACCTTGTCTATCGATGGTTTAGGTCTCTCTCCCTCTGAACAGTTGCATGTTGCTGCAGCTCCTCCCTCTCCTGCGTCTCCCTGCAGGCCCGGCAGGACGTACACTGCAACACAACAGATCAAATAACAAGAGCTGATCTGAATAACACCATAGAATAATAATCAAACATTTATTATTTAAGTTTTTTCTTTTAACTGTATTTTTTTGTTCTTGCTCACTAATCTCTTCCTTATATTTGTGTTTTCATTCTTTACAAGCAAACCAGGTGTTTAGTGTAAAGCATTTGTCCCTGAATGCAACATCTAACCAATCCTTACCTTACCTTTACTAAAATTAAGAGACATTGTTTATCAAGACAAGGGCTTATAAAATCATCAACAACCGATATGTTTCCTGCTCTGATCTGTGTTTATTTTTGGTGAAATACTGGACTATTTTATACTTATTCACAAAAAACACAAATGTCATTGTGCTCACATTACTCACTTGTGTTATACAATTTCTAATGAATGACCCCTACGTGTAATGTGATCTGCTTAATTAAGTCTAATGATCCTTTTTTTTATATATTATGATTTGTATTGGTATTGTGAACCTGTGGCAAAGTATCATAGATCAATTCAGAGTAATATTTTTGATCCCGCTGTCCCTCACCTTGTCCAGGTAGTCCAGGATCTCCAGTCAGCCCGGACCGTCCTGCAGAACCGGGATGACCGAGCCGTCCTGAAGATCCACTGGATCCCTTCAGCCCCTAAAGACAAGCATTTATTTCAGTCAATGTCAAAAATGTGTGACAAAACAGGTAGCTCGTTAGTAGGGATTAGCAAAGCTCCGTACTTTGAACTGGAATTATAAATTATTTGTTAAACTACATAGATGTATACATAGACGTAAAAGTTGGCACAAAATGAATCACCTTGGATGTTGACTCATCAAAATTGCGGCTAAAAGTCAATAAAAACAAGCAGTAGTGTTGCATTCATGGGTTGTGGGCTTTGCATTTCTGCCTTTAGGGAAATACAATATTTGTTTCACACAGAAAACTGCATCCATACAAATGTATTATTAAAATATGATTCGTGTAAGAGAGGAACACAAAATATGTATTAGATCAGTATTGGCTGATACATGAGGTTGCGTTATTTTATTAGACAGTAAAAAGTGGAATCGTCGTCCATACTTAGGCAGACTTAAATCAGAGACTTCAGCTGTGTCGCTCCAGTATCATGGAAGAAGGTATGACCAATCCTCAATTAGCAAATCTTTAAATAATGCCAATAAACTAGAGCAAAACTGAGTTACAGAAGACAAACTGGCCGGATGAGTGTGTTCATAAACCGCTGCTTCTCTTCAGCCTTCAATGTGAATATATACTAATATGTGTGTGTATGCCTCCACCCACCGAGGGTCCCCTGGCTCCCGGGTCTCCTCGGGGTCCCGGCTCCCCCCTCGGCGCTGCCCCCCCCCTCTGGCCCGGGTCGCCCTGCAACAGAACAGCAAGTAAGTCAAATGTATGTATAAAGCGCTAAACAGCATGCCTTCACAGCTGGACTCACATTAATGTAATGTATGTATTTGTTTATTCCACACATGGCAGTTATTTTAAAACAAAACATGTACACTCATACTGTTTTTTTATTTTTTTATAGCGCATGGTGGAAAGGAGCAGGGAGAAGAACATCTTATTTGACCTGCCCCTTCTTGAAATAAAAATGAAATAACTATAAAATGTAAAATAAAAGCGATATTCTTTCAGTCACAGTTGCTTACAAATACTGAAACATAAAACCAGAACACAATCACAAGTCAACTTCTTCATACTGTCGAATTACACTTTCTTTATACATTTGGGATTGTATGTAGTTTATGTTTGTCCTACCTTCTCTCCTGACGCTGCAGGGCGGCCCGGCTCACCCTGAAGAGGAAGTCATCCAAATGTTTCATGAATTCATTTATTGACGTCACAATTTTCAGCAGCAGCAAATAAAAGACAGGTTTTCCTCACCATCTCTCCAGCGGGTCCTCTTTTTGCTCTCACACCTTTCTCACCCTGATGGAGAGCAATTAAGATGATGAGAAATGAATCATGAAAATAAGTGGTTTTCTCAAGAAATGCCACTAAATGTTTATTTATCCATTTATTTGGCAGGGACATTGCACAGTAATGAACACTTAAAACATGAAATGTGCCAAGTGTAAATATGCCGGATTTAGCTTTGAGCTACTTTCCATCCGCAGTCGCTCACATAAAACATTAAGAAAAAGATAATTACAAACATAGCAGTACAAATACATAAAAATATAACAAATGTAAAAAATAAAAATGTGTTTAAAGTCCATAAAACAAGGTAAAGCTAAGAAAACATATGTATTATTGCTCATTTTGACAATCAGGGAATTTAAAGAACTTTCCAAATGAACATAAAAAATGAAAGAGACAAAGGGTCAAAGAATCACTTGTGAATAATAAATAAATAAAAAAAGTCACATAGTATAACAATAAATTGAAGTGCTGTTTACTTATTTAATAAAATAACAGAAAAAAGACACGCTGTAAAACTGTCACTTACCCTGAATCCTTTACCCCCCTTACTGCCCTGTGAATATAAATACTAATATTAATCATTTTTACCACAAACATTATATTGCGTATCAGAATGCACTCAGGTGTATTTCGTCTGCTCCTCACAGCAGAGGTTACCCATGGTGACTTGCTTTAAAATAATGTTTTAAAAGCATTTTTATGTAGATGTGTTTTTTAATTACTGATTTTAAATGCCATTTTCTTTCATTTTTTGTAAAGCACTTTGTGTTGAAAGGTGCTATATAAATAAACTTGCCTTGCCTTGCCTTGCCTAGATGTATGTAGGTTTGGCATGCCTTTTGAATGCAGTTATAAGTCAACTGATTTGATGAAGCGACATGCACCAGGTAAAGGGTCCATTTGGCAATCTAAAATTCATTTCAGTGTCTTAACGTGTGTACGGTAACATCTTATACATACAGATAATAGGTCCAGTCAATACTGAATCTTGCCTTAGTTTGCATAACGTCATGTGATATAAATTAAAACAGGCGGCATATGATCAATGTTTATGAGTCAGGAGCTGAGTGACGGTACCTTTATCATCCCAGGAGTTCCTATGTCTCCGTACAGACCTCTCCAGCCTCTGTTACCCTTCTCTCCCTGTGGAAACACAACATAACAATCATAAAGGAAAGTCAACTAAATAAATATACAGTATTTTTGCAACAGTCCTCAATATGATTAGAATGGTGTCAAAAGATGTGGAGGACTTTATTTATCAGATTTGTCAAGGATGGATCCTTTGATGTTGTTGACATATATTGCATTAAGCCACTTTGTTAAAGAAAAAGTTAGAGTAAAATAAATTGTCCCCAATGTTCTAATGTGATAAGCATAAGGTGCTGCTTGCATTAATATACAATTTGACCAAAGATAAAACGATTTACCCCTACCTGTTTTCGCAGATATTTTCTATAAGGAACTTCGTAAAACCATGCAGATTATCTGGATCCCTAGACATGCCTCCCAGGCCAATAACGTTATAAAACAGAGGTTATATCACATATTTGAGATTTTAGATGCGAGAACACTGTACAGTATATAAGCGCATGACAGAGGACAGTTTGAAAGACATTGATGTTATTTCTGTGACCTTTGGACCCGGCTGACCGATGGCTCCTTGTACTCCATGTTCTGCCTCTGGACCCCTCACACCAGGTGGACCCTAAAACACACAAAGTCGTGTGTATCAGAGGAAGAGCTTCAAGTTTCCACAGTTTCACAATCATTTGTGTTTGTGGTTCTGAGTGTGTTTCACTGTACCTTCCGTCCTCTGGGTCCTCTGCAGCCCTTCAAACATAGACACCATTAAAGTGTCATTATGTGAAATATAAAGTGTGAAGAAAACGGGACAGACTACTACTTAAAATGACACATGCAGTTGGTTAAATAACACATTTCTTGTTTTGTGGTATTAATAACTGAGGTCTGTCCTACCTTGGCTCCTTTTGGTCCTGTGATGAGTTCTGTTATATCTACCTGAAGAGAGAGAGACACACCCTTATTCAGACAATGCAATTGTGTGTGTGTGTGTGTGTGTGTGTGTGTGTGTGTGTGTGTGTGTGTGTGTGTGTGTGTGTGTGTGTGTGTGTGTGTGTGTGTGTGTGTGTGTGTGTGTGTGTGTGTGTGCGCACGCGTGCGTGCGTGCGTGCGTGCGTGTGTGTCGTCACCATCAGCTCTTCTTGTCGTTTGACTGTAGGAAACACCGGTGGAGGAGGTGGAGGAGAGATGAAGATTTGGCATTTTGGAGCGGACCCCCTGCTGCCTCTGTTAGACAGTAACCCTACAGACACACATTTAAAAAATAATAAACCTAAGACTGATACAATTTGACAATGTGCGTTATCATGTGACTGCTCTGTCAGTACTCCTTTGTTTATACACTGGAAATATGTGATCATGCACATGTTTCACTCACTGGTTGTGATGGAGGCAGCAGCTGGCTGGAGGCCACTGAGCAAGGCAGTCCATCCTAAAACCAGCTGAGTCAGCATCGCTTCTATTCCTGCAACAACAAGCAGATGTGAAAAATATGAAACATCACACACACGGACATATCCTCACTGAGTCCTGACACCATGTCCTCTCAAGCCCTGCCAGCTCCATCCATAATGTTCTCATGTTCTCCTGTTCTCAAGTTACTGTTTTGTGTTGCCCCACTCTGCTGATGTTCAGGTGTATATCAGTATGTAGTGTCTCTACTTTAAAGAGTCCTCTCCTGCTGATGTTCAGGTGTATATCAGTACTTAGTGTCTCTACTTTAAAGAGTCCTCTCCTGCTGATGTTCAGGTGTATATCAGTATGTAGTGTCTCTACTTTAAAGAGTCCTCTCCTGCTGATGTTCAGGTGTATATCAGTATGTAGTGTCTCTACTTTAAAGAGTCCTCTCCTGCTGATGTTCAGGTGTATATCAGTATGTAGTGTCTCTACTTTAAAGAGTTCTCTCCTGCTGATGTTCAGGTTCATATCAGTATTTAGTGTCTCTACTTTAAAGAGTCCTCTCCTGCTGATGTTCAGGTGTATATCAGTATGTAGTGTCTCTACTTTAAAGAGTCCTCTCCTGCTGATGTTCAGGTTCATATCAGTATGTAGTGTCTCTACTTTAAAGAGTCCTCTCCTGCTGATGTTCAGGTGTATATCAGTATGTAGTGTCTGTACTTTAAAGAGTCCTCTCCTGCTGATGTTCAGGTGTATATCAGTATGTAGTGTCTCTACTTTAAAGAGTCCTCTCCTGCTGATGTTCAGGTTCATATCAGTATGTAGTATCTCTACTTTAAAGAGTCCTCTCCTGCTGATGTTCAGGTTCATATCAGTATGTAGTGTCTCTACTTTAAAGAGTCCTCTCCTGCTGATGTTCAGGTGTATATCAGTATGTAGTGTCTATACTTTAAAGAGTCCTCTCCTGCTGATGTTCAGGTGTATATCAGTATGTAGTGTCTCTACTTTAAAGAGTCCTCTCCTGCTGATGTTCAGGTTCATATCAGTATATAGTGTCTCTACTTTAAAGAGTCCTCTCCTGCTGATGTTCAGGTGTATATCAGTATGTAGTGTCTCTACTTTAAAGAGTCCTCTCCTGCTGATGTTCAGGTGTATATCAGTATGTAGTGTCTCTACTTTAAAGAGTCCTCTCCTGCTGATGTTCAGGTGTATATCAGTATGTAGTGTCTCTACTTTAAAGAGTCCTCTCCTGCTGATGTTCAGGTGTATATCAGTATGTAGTGTCTCTACTTTAAAGAGTCCTCTCCTGCTGATGTTCAGGTGTATATCAGTATGTAGTGTCTCTACTTTAAAGAGTCCTCTCCTGCTGATGTTCAGGTGTATATCAGTATGTAGTGTCTCTACTTTAAAGAGTCCTCTCCTGCTGATGTTCAGGTGTATATCAGTATGTAGTGTCTCTACTTTAAAGAGTCCTCTCCTGCTGATGTTCAGGTTCATATCAGTATTTAGTGTCTCTACTTTAAAGAGTCCTCTCCTGCTGATGTTCAGGTGTATATCAGTATGTAGTGTCTCTACTTTAAAGAGTCCTCTCCTGCTGATGTTCAGGTGTATATCAGTAGGTAGTGTCTCTACTTTAAAGAGTCCTCTCCTGCTGATGTTCAGGTGTATATCAGTATGTAGTGTCTCTCCTGGGACATGTCTCCATGCTTTAATGTTCCAAAAGCTCTTTACTTTTCTCATAGCACCTCTTTTCACCCTCTGTCGGAAACCAGAGCCCAGTCTGCTCTGATTGGTTAGCTGGCAGGCTCTGTTGTGATTGGTCAACCGCTTAGAGATGTCCCGCCCCTTAGCCTATCAAGTACAATGTGTTGGAGCACCAGCCAATAGAAGCACGGGTGTTAAATAGTGATTTCACTATGTTCAGGAAGTAAACAAAGGAGTCCAATGGAGGCGTTTCAGGCAGGGGGGTGTGTGGGAGAGACAGGGATTTTATCCTTTGCAGACCATTTACATGCACAAAAACTTGTATAACACACTAAAGGGAGGAAAACCCCAAAAAGCATATGAAGGCCACATAATGTTTTTCTGCAGGTTTCAAATATTATATTTTCTCTAAAGATCTGATACGACCTTGTGTATAAACTCCCACATTCACACGTCTAATTAAATGTATCTCTCCCCGGTTGTGATTGAGAATGATTTCTTCTGAGAAAACACACAAACACCCTGAGTGGAAGAGACGCAGCCGATGAATGCACGCTTTATAAGATACAGCTTTTTAGTGTAATAGCGAGTTCTTTCAGACAGATTTAGAACTTGTTCCACTAATGCTGTAATAAATAAGACCCTTTATCCTTTAACATTGATTTTTCTGTCTTTCAGTGCAGTGTTGGCTTGCTTGTGGTGAAAATGCCTGCTCTGCAAAACACAGATCACGGATGAAGTATCGTATTGTAGTAAAATACTGTAGAAGTCTGCGGTAGTGAGGAGCACATTTGAACAACTTTAGACGCAATTTTACTTGTTTTCAGTTTGCATATTTCAGAAAATGTAATTGAAGCAATAAAAAAGGCATAACAAGACTTTCATTTTATCTCAAATATACCGATAGATATATTTTTTTTATTCCTCATGCTCTCTGATTGGAATTGAATTTACAACACATGTTGATAGCCAAAAGGAAATGTACTCACAAAATAAGCCCCTACGTGTAGTAGTATTTTATAACACACTTGTGTAATATGTGTATTACAATCAACATGATTTTTGGAAAACTGCTAACCCACTCAAAGAATGATCTGAAGATTATAGATAGATAGATAGATAGATAGATAGATAGATAGATAGATAGATAGATAGATAGATAGATAGATAGATAGATAGATAGATAGATAGATGGATAGATAGATAGATAGATAGATAGATAGATAGATGGATAGATAGATAGATAGATAGATAGATAGATAGATAGATAGATAGATAGATAGATAGATAGATAGATAGATAGATAGATAGAGAGATAGAGAGATAGATAGATAGATAGATAGATAGATAGATAGATAGATATCAGACACACACTGCATCGCTGTGTTGCAGTGTGTGTTGCAGTCTTACCTCAGTGTGTGTTGCAGTGTCCTGTCCTTGTTTGTCTACCCTTCCCCAAATGTAAAGCGTCTTTGGGTTCGAGAAAAGCGCTATAAAAATAAAATGTATTATTATTATTATTGTTGCAGTCTCACCTCAGAGTGTGTTGCAGTCTTACCTCAGTGTATGTTACAGTCTTACCTCAGTGTATGTTGCAGTCTTACCTCAGTGTGTGTTGCAGTCTTACCTCAGTGTGTGTTGCAGTCTTACCTCAGTGTGTGTTGCAGTCTCGTCTTACCTCAGTGTGTGTTGCAGTCTCGTCTTACCTCAGTGTGTGTTGCAGTCTCGTCTTACCTCAGTGTGTGTTGCAGTCTCGTCTTACCTCAGTGTGTGTTGCAGTCTCACCTCAGTGTGTGTTGCAGTCTCGTCTTACCTCAGTGTGTGTTGCAGTCTTACCTCAGTGTGTGTTGCAGTCTTACCTCAGTGTGTGTTGCAGTCTTACCTCAGTGTGTGTTGCAGTCTTACCTCAGTGTGTGTTGCAGTCTTACCTCAGATTGTTTCCTCAGCTCTGTGTCCTCTCCTCCTGCAGCTCCGTCTGTTGGAGCGTTTCTCCTCCTGGTCATCCTCCAGCTCCAGCAGCTCTTTCTGCTAAGCTTGCACGCTGAGTCTGACTTTATCTGGATAAACTGTGGAAGTGCAGCGCAGGCCCTGGCAGCTCTGCAGGAATAATCAGATAATTACTAACACACCGAGCCAAAGAGCAGGCGCTCATAAAGAGGATGAAACAGAGGAAGGAGAAAGTGGCACCTTCGGTCAGATTGTATTATATTATCATTACTGCTCTCCATTTACGCTCCAGGCTGTCAGCCAAGACCCTCACACTGATCAGACTGCTCAGTGAGATCCTATAGACCTGTCCTCACAGGGGGGTCAACCGGAGAAAAGACACTATGGAATTTTGTTTTATTCTTATTTTATTCCTGTTTTATTCAGCCCTGCGTTGGTATTATACTGTTTTTCATCAATATATTATAGGTCTCAGATATATACAAAACATGTCTCTGAAGTGTTTGGATCCAAACACCAAACAGATCATTGCAGCATGATCAATGGTGCTCTAGGAGGAGATCCAGGTGATAAGGTGTGGGGGGGGGGGGGGGGGGGGTTACCTTGGTTGGTGATTGGCTAATGGTTACACAAGCCAAAACATCGTTATGACATCATAAAGTGGCCAAAATCTGATCAGCTCGTTTTCAGACAGGTTTTTATATAAATGGATCAGGACAAAAAGAGAGAGAATCTTTTTTCCTGAAACTTTCAGAATCTCTTTACACAGAGGGGACACATGTTGATGTAGAAGAGACATGAAGAAGAGGGGACACATGTTGATGTAGAAGAGACATGAAGAAGAGGGGACACATGTTGATGTAGAAGAGACATGAAGAAGAGGGGACACATGTTGATGTAGAAGAGACATGAAGAAGAGGGGACACATGTTGATGTAGAACAGACATGAAGAAGAGGGGACACATGCTGATGTAGAAGAGACATGAAGAAGAGGGGACACATGTTGATGTAGAACAGACAGGAGAAAGTGGATTTTGCATAATAGGTGACCTTCAAATGTCCCTTTTAATCACACAGCTATGTGTTACTCTGGTTCAGAGGTGGGAGAAGTACCCAGATCTTGTACTTGAGTAAAAGTAGAAGTACCAGAGTGTAGGAATACTCTGTTACAAGGCATTCAAAATGTTCCTCAAGTAAAAGTAGAAAAGTATTATCATCAAAATATAGTTAAAGTAGCGACAGTAAAAGTAGTGATTGATCCATTTCAGAATAATATATATGATGTGTTTTATAATGATTGATCATTAAAGTGTTCTCAAAGCTGCAGCTAGTTTGAATGACTTTGTATACTGCAGGGTAGCTTGTGGATTTACTCCAGGTGGAACTAAAGTCTGATTTAAATGTTGATTATATTTCACATCATTCATCCAGATCTGTAAAGCAACTAAAGGTATTTAATACATGTAGTAGAGTAAAAGTACACAATTTACCTCTGAATTATAGTGGAGTAGAAGTATAAAGTATCAAACCATTGAAATACTCAAGTTAAGTATGAATACCTCTAAATTGTAATTATAATAATATAATAAATTGGGTGTCCGCCATGTTTCTTTTCTCACTGGGAAAGTTTGCGATCACGTGACATGGACACTGGTCATTAGAAATGAATAGGACAACAATATTGTATCAATGTCACGTCTTGAGGGTTATTTGTGAATATACTACGTTTTGCCCTGTCGACCAACGTCACTATTTCACGTTTTTTTGTGCGACTGGGCTCATAAAGCCTAACATGTTTAAATATTGGACTACTTTTACACAAAACAAATAATATTTTGTCTGCTATCAGTTGTATTTAAATCACTAAGAAAGTAATCTCGGTATGCTTCTTGAGCACTTCTACATCATATCACTTAAACAAAACACCTGTCAATGCAATATGATAAACCTTACTCTTTAAAGAGGCCCTATTATCATGCTTTTTGGTTTTCCCCTTTCCTGTACTGTGCTAAATAGGTTTTTGTGCATGCAAATGGTCTGCAAAGGCTAAAATCCCCAAGCCCTCAAGCATGTAAACATGTCTCAGTAGATAGACAAAATACAACCTGAAAGTTAGCATAATAGGGCCCATTTAAAGTTTAATATATTGGTAAATCAATGTTGAAAATGTCTGTTTTTAGATCCAACCAACACCTTCAATTTTTTTATATATCCCTCCCCAAGACTGTCCGTATGTCTTTAGATAAACATTCTCTCAAATCAAACAAAAAGCTTAATGTTATTGAACTTAAAATCACAAGTTCTTTATTTGGAGTTTTAAATGCTTCAATAAAAAGACAGAAGTGAAGACTGTCTACTACCATCTAAAGTTTGCTTCAAGACTTTAAAACTGCAAAAAGACAATCAACTGAAATTACAGAACATTTTACAAAATATACAAGAGCACCGATAGGTTGAATTGTAAACAGCCTAAAAAACAGGCCCATGGATGTAAATGAGGGTAGCATATGTACACAACTTAAACATTAGTTAAGTGGAGCAAGAAGCCATTCATGTGGACACTAGTAAAATTAATAATACCGCTTAAAAAGTGTGACTGTGCTTCCCTTGGAGTGCTTCCTAACATTTTATAAACTATCCAACAGCCCAATCTACAAATACTAAAAAAGTGCTGCTAGCATTTATTAAAAAAACCACTTTAAGTAAGGAAGATTCGAGGTGATGAGACAAGGCATTCAGAGTTACAAGCATAAAATCTTTCTTTGTTAAATCCGTCAAGTCTTGTTGAAGCTTAAATAGATCTGTCTTTATGTGTTTTTCAACATCTGCTGTCAGCGTTTGTCTTCTTTTTCGCAGATTCGCGTCTGCAGCTCGACCACGATGCTCCTCGTCATGCCCGATAACTGATCGTGGATCTGGACCAGCTGCTGAGAGGAGCAGTTATTAAGTTCCTGTGGTGTCATGCTGTGGCTCAGAGCCTCCACCTCCGCCTGCAGCCGTCCTGCAGGTGTGTGTTCTCCGGCAGGTGTGTCAGGAGTCAGGTTTTTGGGGCAGTCGTCCTCCATGGGACCGTCAGCAGGAATCGGCTCGTCTATCAGCGCTGTAGCTGCAAAAATAAGAGGACGTTTATAAAGTTAAACATTAGTTTGACCTTCTGATAAATACTCAATAGGCGCTTTCACACCGGAGTACTTTTCCCAGTATAGTTCTTGAAATGTTGCGTTCACACCAAAAAAATCCGGAACTAGAACTTAGTTCATGAAAACCTTTTCACCCCCTTTTTAGTCCCTGCTAGAGAGCAGATACTTTCGTGGGAGAAAAAGGTTCCCATTTCTGATTGGCTGGGCGGATTGCAAACCACGCCCCGTAAAACTCGGAAAAGTTTTGTGAAGCCGCCATTTTATTTGCTGGCATTAGCATTATTAGCATTAGCATTAACTCAGCACACCAACGGAGAGAGAATAACTTATGGGAACACAAAAGAAAACATGGGAGCGGTGGAGATGAGGAGGTGTCGGCGTTCTGGCGATTTACTCGGAAGGCTTCAGTAGAAGCTGCTGGGAGTCCCAGCAGCTGCTACTGAAGCCAGTCCCCAACTTTTACCTTTGAATACAAACCGACTTAATAAAGAGTTTTTACACACCTAGCGTCTCTGAGGTCTTGTCGTCTTCATCCTGGTTCTGAGGAGCACTGGTCTCCTCCAGTTCAGAGGTCATCATCTCCAAGTCATCCAAACTCTTCAACTCATCAAAGCCTCGTCCTTTACGCTGGAAGAGAATAATCCAAAAGGTCAAATACAATAAATATACCTTTATGTGTTTGTTTTGCAAAATTGTATCATTTGTATTTATGCAGCGTGACATCAATGCTTTTGCAACTTTGGAGTCCCCTGGCTTACTTGTTGTTCGTAGTTCTTTAGCGCCTTTTTGACGTTGGAGATCTTCGGGGAGCGAATTGGTAAAGTCTTGATTTCAGTGGGAGTGAGAGCGCTGAGGTCGCCGACAGTTTTGATGTTTCTGGCTCGAACCAGCTGCCCGAAACCCCGAGACCTATGAGGAGAAACAGAAGCAGTTACAAACAGATGCACCTGATAAAACAATATATTTAAGAAAGGTTAAATATTTACTTGACTCACCACATGTTGGAGGAGATCTGCGGCAGCACAGCTTCTACTGGCGCCGAGCAGCCGACCAGAGCAGGGTAGATGCAGTCTTTGGAGACGGGACGATCCTTGCTCATTTCGGAAATCTAGAGGAACAAACAAGTTTGCATCTACCATCAAGACAACAGTTTCTAACTGTAAACCAACACCTGCGATGATGCATCACAGAACATTATTATCCAGCTCTGCAGCGACCCACTCATTTTGTTTTTACAGCTAATTTAACAAAAGGGGGAGTTTACCAATCTTCCAAATCAAAGTCTGTTTACAGGTCGAGACAACAATTGTCAATTACGACTTAACACATTCTAGTGGAGGCAGGTGGGAATGTTATTAAAATGACAATCGCTAAAACCCTTGAAGCTTAGTTAGAGTAACTTAGTTTAAGGCTAAGCAGATCCACGCCCGTGTTTAATCAGCACATTTTACTTCAGTGCATGTCATTAAGAGGACAGACGGCTAGTGGGCTACATTTGTCAAAAGTGTTTTGGATATCACAAAATCCACTTTTTAGAGCCAGATATTTATCTTACAAGTTGGTGTAAGCCAAATTATAGCTACAAGTAAGTAAAGTCTTCATTTTGCAGCATACCAGGCATTTCTTGGAGCTCTTGTAGCCTGGACTGTGCAGATTTCTGGGACTCAGGATCAGCAGGCCCTTTGTTGGAGTCGTGACATACTAGAATAAAGAGAAGGAGGGTTGTTGGATTGAAGTTTGGTTCATGTGGTACAGAAATAAAAGGCGATGTAAACCAAACGCACGCGTCATTAATACCTTTGGCTGTGGGATACAGCTGCCTTTGTTTCTTCTCGGGGAGCTGGTTCTGAGCGCAGGGCTGCGACGATCAATGTCGTCCGCAATTTCCTGATGTTGGATCGGATTAGCAAAAGACACACGCCTCGACTGCAAATGGGAAATAAAAAGAGTTACTTTCACTGACATTACAAACCAATTTTCCATTTTCACATTTCACCAGCGTGTTGTCACTTACTTTGATAATGGGTGAGGGAGTCTCATCCTCGAGCGGTCTCTTCAGACCCTTCTTAAGGATACTTGTGGATGGGGAGGCTGTAGGAGACCAGGTTCCTCTGGTCCTGCTGCTTGGGCTTTGGCCGAGATCTGCCGCCATTAAAGCCTCCAGGTCCTTCTGCTTCACTGGAGAAACTTGAGCCAGAGCAGCATCCAAATTTGCGACAACATCGTTCAAACTGTGGAGGGCTCGAGATTCCTCTTCGTACTGACGCTCTAAAATGGCGCTTTCTGCACTGGTGTACTCTGTGTGCTGGTATGTTGATTCGCCTTCTTTGCTAGAGGTGGACTGTTCTTCAACCTTTGACAAATCATCGATGACATTTTGACACTCGGGAGAGACTTGTTCAACGAAAGTAGTGTCACGGTCTTCAGCTTCTTCCTCCGCTGGAATGACCTCCAGATCCTCGGTTGGAACGACCTCCAGATTCTCGGCTGGAACGACCTCCAGATCCTCGGCTGGAACGACCTCCAGATCCTCGGCTGGAACGACCTCCAGATCCTCGGCTGAAACGAACTCCAGATCCTCGGCTGTAACGAACTCCGGATCCTCGGCTGTAACGAACTCCGGATCCTCGGCTGTAACGAACTCCGGATCCTCGGCTGTAACGACATCCGGTTCCTCGGCTGAAACGACATCCGGTTCCTCGGCTGTAACGACATCCGGTTCCTCCGCTGAAACGACATCCGGTTCCTCGGCTGAAACGACATCCGGTTCCTCGGCTGAAACGACATCCGGTTCCTCGGCTGAAACTGGAGGTTCTTGATCCATTGAATCTGAACCATCCTCTTGTTTCTCTGCAACTTCCTCACTAGGCTCAGCAGCTTTCTCCTCTGAAGACTCGGAGACCTGGAGTTTTTCTATCAACTCAACAGAGGGCTCCAGTGTGTCCTCAACAGAAGGGTCACATGGCAACTCTTCTTGATTCTGTTCAGTACTGATTCCAGCTGATTCAGGCATATCAGCAGAGGGCAAGTCTCCAGTGTCCCCTTCCTGTGAAGAGGTCATCTCAGTAACTTGAGTTTGCTCCTTGAGAGGTGAAGCGGTGAGCGATTGGCTCTCCTTTGCGTTGTCAACATCATCAACCTCCACCTCCTTCTGTGATTCTGCGTCACCTTGCTCCTCAGTGTTTATCTGGAGCGATTCAGAATTCTGAGATTCCTCTAAGTCCTCCAAGTCTGCTTTAGCTTCTACACTTTGTGATTCTGCCTTTTGAGAAGCATCAGAATCACCTTTGACCATATCGTTAGTAATTTGGCTTTCTTTAGATTCAACGGTGAGAGGACATGGAAGAGACAGTCGAGGTTTCCTTCCCCTCTTTTTGGGCATTGGGGGATCTTCTTTGGCCTCTTGGCTTTCAGACTCTGTACTGGCGACTGGTAACACTTCAGAAGTTCTACGTACGGATTTGCCTCTGCCTTGGGAGGACTTGGCGGTATCTAAAGACTGAGAACTTTCTGGGGTTGAGATAGGACTCGACTCTGAGGGATCCTCTTGTACTTTGACTTTTTTGGGCCTACCTCTCTTTCTGGCCTCCGGCTGACTGTCAGCTGTCAGTGAAGCCTGAGAATTAGACCTGCTCCGCCTTTCTAATGAATCCTTATTCTCACTTTTACTTTCAGACCCCGTTGCCTCAGATGATGCCTTGCTTCTTCCGGATCTGCGCCGAGACTGGCTTTCAGAAGATGAGGGGGTGATCACTTGAGAGTCCCCTTGACTAAGGTCATCATCTGTGGCTTCCCTTGTCTTAAGTTGGTCTTTAACCTCCGATTCATTCACCGACTTCTCTGTCGTGCTCGTTGTATCTCCGGACTCGTCATTAGTTGAAGGAGAAGCGATTATCTGAGAATCTTTCTTTTCATTGTTGGGCTTTTCTATAAGCTCGGACTCTTGGGATTGGCCCTGAATTTGAGGAGAAGCGATCATTTGAGAGTCTTTTTCTAGCTTTTCACCATCTTGTACAGTCTGAGAATCAATGTCATTGTTGGTCTGTTCTTCAATCTCCATCTCTTGGGGTATGGCACTAGTTTGAGTGATTATTTGAGAATCTTTCTTTGGCTTTTCCTCATCCTCATTAGCCTGTTCTACAACGTCAGCCGAATCCTTTTTCTCCTTGTGCTCCATCGATGCTTTGCTCCTCTGCCTTTGCTTACCCTGTGACTGACTTTCATTATCAGCCAGCAAATCAGTTTGGCTGGAGTCTCTGGTGCTTCGCCTTTTGGGTTCAGGTTCATCAAGGAAGTCCGCCGAATTGTTGAACAGTTTGATCTTCTTGTTTGCTTTTCTCTGAGAGTTGGTTAGGTTCGACTCACTCTTGTCCCTCTGAGCCCTCGTTCGTAATCTGCCATTGTCCTCCTCAGCAACCGGTGTACTTCTTGTGTTTGGCCTGCTCGACTTTGAAGAATCACTTTTAGGTTCCTCTCCAGAATGTCGCCTTTTCAACAGCGTGTTTTTATCTTCAGGGTTCTCTCCAGGCAGCAGAGGTCTGACTCTGGTGCGCCCAGAACGTCTTCGTTCGCTTTGAGAAGTCTCCGACAGAGAAGATTGAGAATTATCTAGAGCCGCATCAGATTGCTCTTCCTGGCTTGAGGGTTTTGTTTCCTCTGATGACGAGGCACTTTTTGTACTTTCTTTGTCCTCCCCTTCAGTCTGGGTGTCAGGGATAACGTCTTCGTCCTCTGTTGGGTCGATGGCCAGTCTCACAGTCAGCTTTACCGGCTCAGTTCTTTTTCTAGAGTCTTTTGGTCTTACAGGGGACTCAAAAGCGTCAGTCACAGGACTCGCCGATTTAACTTTCCCTGTCTGAGAGGACTGGGAACCTTGGGGTTTAGGACTACTGGATGTCTGTGAAACCTGAGAGGACGACTTTGCGTTGGAGCGTTCTTGGCTATCGGAGGTCTTTATTAGGGGACCTGTGAAAGTACTGCTGGGACTACCAGCTTTCCCCTCAGCATACTTCTCCAGAGTGATGAAGGACTGACGGCGACTGTTTTGTTTCTGAGGAGTCCCAGAGACCAAATCTGAAGAACCAGAGATGTCAGGACTTGGGCCTTCTTTAGACTGCATTTCCAAGTCTTCTGCTCTATCACTAATGGTATCGTCCTCCATAGAAACATCTCTGGAATCAGGAATCATATCTTCCTGAATACGGTTTTCAGGCATAGCATCTACTGCTTTTGGACTGGCATAGTCTTGAGTGTCTTTGGTTAGAACTTCATGGTCTTCCTCTGTTTCAACATCTTCCTGAGGAACCTGGAAGAAACCAAGTAAACAGTAACTAAATAAATGTGGAAAGGACAAAATAGAAGTTTTTTTAAGTGTAAAGAAATGCAAACTTGTGAATTTTTTTATTCAAAGTGATGAAGAATTTAGTTCTAGTCCCAAATGACAGCCAAGTCATCATAGGCCTTTCCTGTTGAAGCTTTTAAGTGCTTCAATAACTGTCTGTCATTAAAAAAACAAGAATATTCTGTGTGTGAAAAACTACTCCATAAATGTAATGTGCTGAAGCTGGTTTTAAGATGGTGTACCATTTAAATTGTGTTTTTATCAGAACATATGGGAGATAATCTGATGCAATTTCACAATACCCCATTTGATTATAATACCTCCTGGATGCCTCATGGGGAGGAGACTCTTGAGCAGCACATTATGTAAAGATTAAACATCTGGCCCAGAAAAGCTTGAGATCCCCCAGGAAGAGTTGGAGGGCCTGTTAGGAAACCTGATCAGAAACTGTTACGCGAATGACCCGATTCCTGCTTTTTAAAATGTGTTTTGCCTTGTTGGTCAGCAGTCTTCCTGGATATTTATAATTTGTGAGCTGGTATATGCACAATCCTGCTACTTGTTCGAGCTCCAATTATTTATGTAGTAGCAGTGTTAAATTCATTAATGGGAACATCTCCAACTTGAAAAAAAAAACCTACAATTTCTCAAATACACAAGAGCTGTGTTTTAGCAACCAATAAACAAGTTTTTGTTTTATTCATTCTGGCTTTAGCAGACCCCTGTGGAGTCTTTCCTGTCAGTGTTTTTTCCCCGTTGTTTCATTACCTTGCCAGTAGCCTCCTCATCTGTAACCTTGTCAGCTTGTTCAGATGCCAGTTTGTCCCTGTGGGGGGAAAATGTTTTAGTTTATGAATGCTGAGTTTTTATTAGAGAGCAGGGATTTATCTTGATGACACTCAGAACTTACGAAGAGTCCTCTTGGCTCTGGGTGTACTGGGTGAACACCGTCGTATCCAGAGAGGCATCAAGGTTGTTGTACATGGCAGGGATGTCGACCCTGTGAGCCAAAGAAAACATTAGATTTACACAAGACTGACAACATGGACGCCACTGATTGACTCATGTAAACAAACAAGAGGACCAAACTGACCTTTTTGTCCTTTTCACCTCCTTCTGGTGCTCAGTCAGCACTCGCTCCTTGGTCTCAGGAGGAATAAAGACGAAGTCGATGGAGGCCTCTTCGTCCAAAACTCCTCTGCGGGGGGGCTTCGGGGAGCCAAAGTCAAGCTTTGTCTTTTGTAGAGAAAACAATGGAAACAGAGTTGTGCAAGATAGTTAGCAATTAAAGAAAATAGGATATAGTTTACAGTCACTATATTCAATGTCCTCACATGGTAACAAAATGCTTTCCATTCTTAAATGAACGGGAGATTTCTTATCTTACTTAACCATCTTTTGCAGCACTACATTTTAAAGAATATCATTGCCAGTAATAAAAAGATGGCAAAGCAACTGGTAAAGAAATATATAAGTAAGTATGAGCCAACACATGGTGTATAATACTATTTCTGCACTATCATATCCATACATCATGGTGAAAATATTTTACATTTTGTGTGCAAATACCCTTTTGCCTTGCATGTGAAGAGCTTTTTCTTATTATCAAATGATCAAATGTTTCAATCACAGACCAATCAGGCTTCAAATACACAATATGAGAAACACCCGAGATGAGACATTAAATATTTGTGTCTAAATATGTACATATGTTTATCCATCTCACAGTATGCATGCATGTTGGTTTATGTACACACTTTGGTTTTAGTGAGACTATAGAAACAGAGCAATCGTGTCAGTTTCTTAAACTTTCAGGTCTCCAAATATGTGTGGACTTTCCAGTCATTATAATGTTAAGTATTTATAATGTTAAGTATTTAAATTGCAATCCTGTGGTTTTTAAACAGCATCGTTTTTTTCTGACGATGTTTAGATTAATATTTGGTGTTTCCCTCATGATGAACTTACAGAAACGGGTTTGGAGGTTTTCGGTGATCTCTTGTTCTGGAGCTCAGCAGCCTTCAGCAGAGAGTCTCTCTTCCCCACAGACGACACCTGGATGCCACTGAGTTTCGTTTCCAACTGGGAACTGTCACTCTGAGGAAACACACAAGAACAGCCACACATAACAGCAATGACAACAACAAACAGTGGCTACAAAATAAATCACAACACTAAGAAGTTAAAGCAACTTACTGAATACTGTCCACTGAGATCATCGGGAACATCGACCACCTCGAAGCCAGGGAGGATGATCGGGGTCTTCTGCTTCACCTTGCTCAATATTGGTCTGTATAAAGAATATGGAAACATGGATAAGACTGACGTAATTACACCTAAATATGTTTATTTCAGGAGGTCATGAAACAAATAAGTTTCCTTTGTTGCATTGCCATTGTTATTTGTATGTTAAAGTTAGGGCTGCTCAATTAATCGTATTTTAATCGCAATTACGGCTTGCAACGATTACGAAAACAACGTAACCGAAATAAAACGATTATTTTTGTATTACTTTTTCTTTTCTTTTTTTCCTAATTAATTTTAAAGTGGACCAATCATGCTATATTTGAATAATATAGTGTAGGACCATACCTATATAAGGCATATTTATACTTTTTTTTTTCAAAATACCAAACAGATCATGCATTTTAGCCATGCCTCATTTTGCTCAATTTGAAAAATGTTAGCTGTGTTTTTGCAAGGGCTGATTCTGTGAGAACAGCACCATCTACAGGCCTGGCATATGTACTACAGCGTCTCCAGCGCTTTCGAACGGCAATGGCCGTGGCTGTCTCCTCCTGATTGGTGGAGTTGGCCCAATAGCCGTAGCGCCACCGTCCTGACGTCAGGACAGTGTTCAAATCTGGATCAGTTTTTATCAGATCCGTTGCAGCCCCTTTTTTTAGAGATTTGGGTATGGAGGAAAATAGAGAGGGTTGTGTTTTCTGACACTTGGTGAGTTCCCTGGAACACCGGGGACACATATTCATGTATAAAAGACGTACAAAAGTGCATTTTGCATGATAGGTCCCCTTTAAGTTAAGTAAAATTGTCCGTACAGAGAGGCCTTAGCCGGATTCAGTTATATATTTTTGCTTTGTTTACGGTTTTCAAATTGTGTTGTTAATTTCCCTTTGTTTTGTTTCTAATTATTAATAAATACTCATGTCTGTATTATTTTGGTGCTAAAATCTAAAAATGTGCGATTGTCAATTGTTTTTTATTTTTTAATTTGTGATAGATAAAAGATTTTTTTTAAAAGCTGAGTTTCATTTATCACATGACGCAGGTAAGGAGAGCTGACTATTGAGTAGATGGCAGACAATTTAAGGTTTAAGTGAAAAGTAAAGTGCCTATTTGGCAAAATGTGGCATTCAAATCAAATGGTAATCGGCAACCTGAGGATAATCTACTTAATCTGTAAACTTTGTCTCACGAAAGTGGAAGCACCTGGATGTGATACCGTTAGTCTACACGCACAAACACACCTTTTAGCGCACCAAAAGCGTGAGACGACAAAAATGTGCATCTTGTTTAGTAAACTGTCCGGTCTACAATATGTGGCATCCCTACATTGCAGCATTAAATATGAGCTGAAGATTTTCACCTGATCTCCTCGGGGTAGGTGAGGCTGGCTGAGTTTCCGAAGCTGGAGTTCCAGAAGTGAGCGACGGCGGTGCGGAGCTGCTTGTTCTTGTGAGGAAACATCACACACAGCAGAGGAGAGAGAAGAGCCAGGAGTTCATCGTTGTACGCCAGCGTGGAGCGAGTCTGCAGGCAGCCGAGCACGTCGCTGAGGAGCTTCTCCAACTGAGAGAGGAAGGCACACTTTAGTGGATTGAGATCACTTTTTTTCCTTCACATTCCCCTTTACATCCAATAGTACTGCAAGTTGGATGAACAGTTTCTTTAACAAGGGGTCACAACATGTTTAAGGTCTCAAATCCTAAAAAAAATTTACTGGAGAATGTGAAAAACTAAATGTATAGAAATCAAATCAATAATAAAACTGAGGACGTGAGATGACGTTCTAAGAGAAAGATTATCTTTTGATCCCGTTGTGCCACGAATTACAAATATGATGTTTGTCAATTTAAAAAAATGTTTTGCAAGTCAACATTTTTTTTAAATGTGTCGTAAAACTGTGAAGTAACACTTTTTTTGGTGTGAAACCGCTGAATGAACTACATCTCCCGTCTCGCACCACACACCAAGACGGCCGTCACGTTGGCACATTTCACTTCTTTCTTTCAGAATGAGGCGGAAAGTATTAAAAGAGGTGAAAATCACTCCAAGTCTGGGCATGTTGAGAGCTGTACATACACACAAGGGGAGTTAGTCGGTTCCTAAGAGCCAGCATGCGGGACCGGGACTCTGGGATTTGTAGTCTTTCTAGTTGCGTATTTTTCATAGTCTTATATTTCAACAGTTTTACGACAAACTGTGACTTTTTTTTTTTTACATGGAAATAATTTTTTAAGATTGACAAACATCATATGTGTAATTCGTGGGACAATTCAAACGGGATCGAAAGATACGTTTTCTTTCGCCATTGACTTCAATACATACTTTTTCCGAAATAAGGTCCCATGGTGGTCACCGGAAAGGGAGGGACTTTGCCTCTCTATTTAGAATCATTGAGGTTCAGCCCCATAACCATGATAATCAACATCCATAACATTCATCTGGCTGCTACTTAGAAATGATTGATCTAATATATCATATTCCAATAACTTGTATATAGACTCTTATTGCACTATTTAACTTTTTGTACTATTATTCTTTTTGCATTTACTATTTACTTGCACTATTTTTTTCTGTTTTATTGTGTTGCACTGTTGGAGGAGCCTGTGACCTAAGATTTTCATCGTCATAACTACACTGTAGCTATGTTCGTATGACCAATAAAAGCCTTGAACCTTGATGTTCACACTTTATTTTATAGCAGGTTTGAAGTTCAGTGAGTCCTGCCTCTATTGTCCGCATAATATATGTAATACATCGATGTGTGCTTTCATTATGAACTACAGAAGGCTAAAAGAGAATATTCAAATATATTCAAGGATTGTATAGACTTGAAAAATGAATCAAAAGAGAATTTCCCCCCCAAAAAATAGGCAGGCACTTATCATGCTATTTTTAGGCATATCTTATGGGTCTCAGATATATACAAATATATAAAAACATGTCTATGATGTGTTTTGCTCAAAATACAAACAGATCATGCATTTTAGACATCCCTCATATCCCTCTGGATTTTGGGTCCTTAGCTTAAAAAAAAGAAAGAAGAGGAGGCCGAGCTAATGCCTGCTCAGAATTCTACCGGGGATAAAGTTAAATTCTGCTGTGATAAAACGCCATCCTGTTCTAAACCACATCAAGGATTATTTCTGAAACAGTATGGAGCTCAAATGCAAATCTGTATCCACTCGTTGTACCCCCGTTTTTTTAAAGATTTGGGTACGGAGGAAAAGAGAGAGGGTTTTATTTTCTGACTCTGCGTGAGTTCCCCGACACACCGGGGGACACATATTTATGTATAAAAGACATAAAAAAGTGCATTTTGCATGATAGGTCCCCTTTAAAGGGTAAAATCCTTTAAAGTTAAAATGCATTATTGGGCTTATGGATAGGAAATGTACCTGCAGGATTCTTGCTTTGTTTGTTGTAAGACACTTTGGATAAAAGCAGCTGCTAAATGTAATGTATTTATAACTGTGTCTCCATATGACGAAGAACCCACCTTTGCCTGCAGCTGAGAGGAGAATTTGGGCGGCTCACTGGCTGCTTGTTTGCAGAACAGAGTGAGAGGAGGAACCAGAGAGTTCAGAGCTTCTGTGACGGTGTTGGGGAGACTGAAGTTTGTGAAGAGAGCCGACATGACGGAGGCCAGAGCGAGTCCTGTGGCGTCAGAGGAATCTTCCTCCAGAAAAACCTCCAGACAGTGGACCAGCAGGGACTGGAAGGTGGACAGATTCCCCAAAACCTTGTTCTTTTTCTTCATCCAGTTCACAGGAGTGTGAGGAGCTGCGAGAAACAAGCGTGAATACAAGTTAAGTTATGGATTTAATGAAAGTGTGAAGACTTAGACAAGGTTAGGTTCTCTTACACTTTAGCTTTTGCTGAAACTGAGGAGAGTACGGCGAGAAGTCCACACACTCCACCATGACCTGGAGGATACTGGACACTGCATTTAATGTGGAAGGAACCTGGAGGATCACAGCAGGAATATGTTATAGTATGTTGTTTGCAAAATACATTTAACCCTCCCATTGTCTTTGTTTCCCCCCCCCCTTACTTTGGTGTTTGCGGTCCAATTTGACCGGTCCTGTTTTAACTGCTATTACATTAACACAAAAACCATTAATCACCAAATTTAATTGAACACCCTTTCAAACTGTAAATATTGTATCAGACTACTGGTATACATGAAAAACTGCTGTAAATATACAAAGAATAGACACTGAACATGTATTGCGTGTGCCAGGTGTGATCCATGTGGGGGGATGGGCACATAAGAGCGGGAAATGTATCAAATTGTTGTGTGTGTGTGCCAGGTGTGATTCGCATGGGGGGATGGGCACATAAGGGGGTGGAACACATCTAGAGAGAGAGAGAGTGTGTGTGTGTGTGTTTTATCTGATCCGGATGGTTACTAATTCCTTTTCTTTATGGCGGTCATTTTTGACCGGGAACACCATGGGTGTTACAAAGTTGACTAAATCATCCAAAATTCAATGAAAGTGGTGATCAGCAATTTTATATTTTCAAATGTCTACTGTGAAGGACATCATAAAGCCTTGATGCAATCGAATGTAAAACTAAAAAGTTATGATTGATGAAAGTAGTAAATCGGTCAGATTTGACGCGAAGACAACAGGAGGGTTAACCAAATATTTTCACCACTTTTAATGACCTACCAAGTCAATTTTCTTTTCAGTGTGTGTTTTGATGAATTTAATATTTAGAAAAACATACAGGAATAGATAACATGTATGGGAACAGTTGTCCTGAACAGGGCACAGCAGCTACCTCCAATTCTTAAATGTTATCATTTTGATTAATATGAGAAGAATATTTCTAATTTGAAAGAAAATTCTGACAATACCAAAATGTACAAACTGTTAAGGAATAATTCTTCTAGATATCTAACCTTTTGCTCTGTGACGTTTTATGATCTACTCTGACGCCTGTTATCTCCTTTAAGGAAAGGCCTTGGTGCCATATGTGTTGTTGTCACCAGTTTGTGACCGGTCAACTTGTCTGGCACGAAGGGTAATTGTTGTGAGAACGCTGAGGCACTTCTTTATCGGTGTTTGTGGACTCTTTAGGCCTAGGCTCCACGGGGACGAAAAAGATGTGAAATCTTTGAGGCCATGAGTGTCGGACGCAGGTGGTTCAGTGTTCCCAGCTGTTTAGTCTACTCCTTCAGAGATGTTGATTTCTCTCTGTGAACCTGTTAAAAGGTCTAGCATAGAGAGAGGTTCTTCAGAATTGACGTGGCAACTCTACCGTGTGGTCAGAACCTCTGACTCTTTGATTTGTGATGTGAATCCTCCGGCCGAATACTCTGAATAAACCCATCAGTGTTTGACATCAAAGCTCCAACTCTCACCGTGTCTCCTTCCTGAGTCGGTGACTCCCACTGCATTGCTACACAGAAGTTTCCCCCACAAATCACACGATTAAAAACTGTGGGAAATTGATAGGATCGTTTTCGTGTCTCCTTGCCGCTACAATTCCCTTTTTTCCCCTGATCTTCGTTGAATCAAATGTTGACATCTTATCCAGGTAGGTTGGGTACTCCATACTTCGCTCAATGACCATATATCTTAGTTTGGATGCTAACATATAGCTGTGATTACTTGTAGACTATTCTGCACTATTTCTATTATATTCCGTTTTATTTTCTTGCACTAGTATCAGTTTTGCCCTGATGGAGGAGCCTGTGACCTAAGATTTCCATTGTCATAACTACACTGTAGCTACGCACAAATGACAATAAAAGCCTTGAATCTCATTGCTTTAATTTGCCAGCTGTTTTCCTCTCTCACCATCAGGGCGTCTCTGTCCATCACAGCGGCCATCTTCACGCACAGCTCCTCGCAGCAGATGTTCTCCTCGGCCGTGACCACCAGCGCTGAGCAGCGAGCGAACACTTTGTACAGTTTGGACCACGAGGACAGCATCGACTTCTGAGCCGCCTGAACAAAACACAGGAAAGAATCAGACACTGGTAAAAGTATAATAACTATAATAGTAATAATAATAATAAAGCCTTATTTGTAGAGCACTCTTCATATACCAGGCGCAGCTCAAAGTGCTTTAACAAGGCACAAATTAACAAGAAATTAACTTCGGGTCAAACGTTTAACTTTTTTGTACACATGAAGCATTTAAACATAATATTACATTTCAAGGGACACAAGGAGGTAAAAAGGTGTGATAATACAAATACAATACAATAAATGAAATAATGATCCCTTTAGGTAAAATAAAATAAAAAGGCAAAATGGATGTATATAATAAAATATAGAAAATGTTAAAAGAATCAATAAATGATAAGAATAAAGATTTAAAAAGACCAACTTAAAGAGAAAATAAAACTATAACATAAATATTAACAAAAACCTATAAAATAAATAAAACAATATAAAAATAAATAAATAGTAAAGATGCCATGAAGATACCAAACCTATAACAGGGTTCATATACTTTTTCACCAATGATTTTCAATGACTTCTCCATGACCTTTACCTAATTTTCCATGACCAAAGAAATTACTCTTTCTCAGCGGTACCACTGAAAATGGTTTATTTTAACATGGAACAGGAAAATAAGGTCTGCATATGAAACATGTTGTGCCTATCTAAAACAAATCAAATAGTAGGCTTACTAGCTTCTACACGCTAAAGCAACTAAAATACCTCGTCAGTTAAATGCCATTTTAAGTTTCATTACTATACGATACAGTATTTATTAGATGGATAAAATATAAATTATATTTGATGCAAATTTAGTTACATTTCCATGACTTATCCAAAACTTTGGGAAAAATATTGTTTTCCATAACCTTTCCAGGGCCTGGAATTAGCATTTTGAATTTCCATGACTTTTCCAGGTTTTTAATGACCGTAAGAACCCTGCTATAAGCTTTATAATTGATTTTAAAATCAATTCTTAAAAGACACTGGGAGCCAATGCAGTGCAGCTAAAACAGGATTAATGTGCTCTCTTTCTGGTGGATAAACAGAATTTGGAGCAGGACCTCATCGCCTTTTAAGGACACACAGAGTGTTTCTCAATGTCGAGGAAGGCTGCTCTAGAGCCACTATTTCAAGGATGCTACGTCATCGAGTGCCGCCGAAGGACTGTTCCAATGTCCAGCATACTTGGAATTCTACCGAGGCCGGTATACTTCGTTGCGGGAAATTTCGAGGCTGCACATGTGTAGACTCCGGTCTTAAAATCCCCACAATGCTTTGCGCACGGACCAATTTCCAAATCTTTGGCAGAAATCGCGCTCCATTTAAGGCGGGGCCTCGCATATGACGCACACCTGCACACCTGTTAGCCTGTTCCACAATTCTTCGTTTTCCGAGGCTAGGAAGGATTCTTGCCTCGCTTCTGAAGGACCTGACTCGGAGGGACATGTCCTACCAAGGAAGCGTCCTCGACATTGAGAAACACCCAGAGGCATACAGATTGATCTTCATGCAGTAAAAAGATATAAACGGACCTGCTGTAGTGGGGTGCCGCGCAGCAGGTGTGTGACGGGGAACAGCAGCGCAGAGTGCACGGCGCTGAAGTTGTGCTCCAGAGCGTCTCCTTGGTTGACTTCATTCGACTGTAAAAAAAGAGATTGATGGAAAACGTAAAGTTTATTTACTGCTCTGTTGGCAGACTCAGGAGGAAACGCTTCACTTTAACGGTAACACAGCTTCTCCAATCACAAATACACGTTCAGGTTTGTAAGCTTAATCATCACCGACCAGAGCCTGTAATGCACTGCTCCTGGTACTAGACTCCTGGTACTAGACTCCTGGTACTAGACTCCTGGTACTAGGATGGGTTAAATGCAGAGGCCAAATGTCACCGTGTGTGCTCTGCATGTGTGACCATTACAGAGGGTTTCATCCCTCCCAATTCTATTCTTCTATTCTGGTAAAAGATGTTTATTAGGTTATAGTTTTTCATTTAGTTAAACTATTTGTACTGGAATCAAATTATCAAAATCAAAATTATGAATACACACACTGAGTATAAATAAATACAAATACTGAACTAATACTGTGAGAGTTCCTGTTTTTGTTTGAACTGCAAAAAGGGGTACTTATTTGAAGCAGGGTCCAGTGGGTTTATTTTTTTGGATAGGTTAACTTGTTTCTTCTAAACTGTACTGCCAACCACCCCATGCAAGGCAAATAAGTCACCACTAACTGTCATTACTTGGGGGGTTAGTTGTTGCACAAGAGTCATAACCCCCATGCTGATAAATATATCAAAACATTTTTATTGACAATGACGCAAAAACAATTGGCTTGAACAGGACAACAAATCCACACCAAAACAGATGTGTCCTCCTTAGATTTGAGTTTTCTAATAAAGCGACTAAATGAAAGTGTCCGCCCACCTGTGTGATGGTGTCTGTGAGCGGGCTGACCACCAGGCTCCACATCCTCCACAGCTGCTCCTTGTTCTGCACGGAGGCAGCGCTGCGCCTCACGGCCCCCAGCACCGCCTCCCCAAACGCCAGAGGGGAGGTGGGGCCCGACAGCCCGCAGCCCACCAGCGTCTGGAGGCACTGGAAGAACCTGCAGACACAAAGAGAGTATATCAATCAATGTTTATTTATATAGCCCAATATCACAAATGTTACATGGACTTCACAGTTTGTAGAGAATATCAATATGACAATACGACACCCTCTGTCCTTAGACCCTCACATCATACAAGGAAAAACCTCAGAAGAAACCCCACAGTTTAAAGGGGAACATGGGAGAAACCTCAGGGAGAGCAACAGAGGAGGGATCCCTCTCTCAGGACGGACAGACGTGCAATAGACGCCGTGTGTACATTGAAAAGATAATACATTTAAAACATAGGTAGACCAAATGTTTGGAAATGCATGTGTCTATAATAAGATAAGCAACACTCCTTTAGGAGGTATGTAACAGGTCACAGCCGTAGGTGACTAGTTATCAATGGAGGATGTGGAAGAATCGACAGCAAAGCATTTATTCTGAGGATAACAAACAACAATGCACACGTCACTGTGAGGGGAGGGCGGAAAAGACATACAGGAAGTAAACAAAGACGTGCAACGGGAAAGTGTTCCCACGGGAAACATAACTCAAAAATATTAAATGAAACAATCTCATAGAAATACAATTCACAACTTATTATAAATTCACAAGCTAATTTTAACTGCGTTACACATACAGCAACATGAAGAGTGTGTAGCATTTGTATAAGTCTACAATTAATACTTTAATTTAATTAAAACTACAATGCATTGATGTTTGAGCACAGATTAATAAGACATAAATTATAATGAACATTAGACCCACCTCTCGTCCTCGATGTAGGCGGAGAGCATGCTGCTGTTGTAGAGTAGGAGCACGAGGAACAGAGCCGGCGTTCCCTGAGGATCAAACGTACATTTCAATAAACCGTCTTATGAACATTTCAACAGCTTGTGAATATTTGCTGTACAGAGGAAGGAGAAGTACTCACATTCAGCACGTCCATCTTGCCGACCTGATACGATGCAGAGCCCAGAACTCTCTGAGGAATACCTTTCACTGTGGCCTCGAGGAGAATCTGAGATATAGAAGACTCAACGGTTAAAACGGAGGAGAGATATTTGGATTGTATCCCCTTCAACAACTTCATCAACAGGACGTCAGGAATTAAAGATATTTGAGTCAGACAATTTAAAAAAAACAGCCAGATTAGCAGGCTTACAATACATGAATTTGAAAAAAGGTATCTAAGAGTTAAAAAACTGTAAATAGGTGAAACGGTTTTAGATGAGATTTGTGGTTTTTCTAAGGAAAATAATGTTTGTTGATCTTAAAATGGAGCTAAATAAACTAAATACATTTAAAAAAAGGCTGTAACTTTATTTGTTTTAACATCAAATCATTAAAGATCCGTTATGAATCATTAAAATACTACATGTTGGTAAAGTGTTCACAATTACACTTCTAAATTAATATACATTTAGAGGATTATTAAACTTCATAACTAAATTCTAGACCGTGTATGGGCCACCTTTAAAGTCGTTTTGTCTGAATGAAACACAATACAAATATGACCTTTAAATGGAGGTGATATTTTTAAATGATTAAAGGTGGGGTAGGTCATTTTGGAGAAACCAGCTCGAGTGCGCTCGAATTTGAAAATACACAACCGGAACAAATCTGCCACTTCCTTACAGAGCCCCTCCTCCAACACACACGAACGCGCACATGACCAATGAGGGCACAAGAGATAAGTTTGTGCACAGATGGAAGGCTGACAGGCAGGTAGGCCATCCAGTTATTTTAGCCGGGCCGGCTCAAATGATTGGTCGTGCTTTTTACAGTATTACGGCTTCCACAGATGACATTTTTTTTTATGGATTTTTTAAGAGCATTCCATGGAATATAACAAAAAGTGTATCTCGAGCCGGTTTCTCAAACTTACCTACCCCACCTTTAATTAAATGTATTCTGTGTACATTTGTAAATTGAGTTTAAGTTCGGTTCATGTAAGATGAAGCATCAGATTTTACGTTTATTTAATCAGTCTCACCAGCACTTTGGCTGCCGGCAGAGCTTCTGAGGCGACGATGCTCTGCAGAGCCTGGAGCATCAGAGTCAGGACTTCCCCTCCGTGACGATCCTTCTTACTGCCTGCTGACCAACAACAACAACATTAAACTCAACAACAAACCTCTTCTCCTATCTGCTTCAGAGAAAGACATGAGTCTAGTTTGAGAGGAGAGGGTCATCATTGGGGACGAACCCCTCAGAGTTTGTCTCTCTTCACTGCAGTCGAGACCACGAGGATCCGACCGCTCCGACTTAAACTGATGTAACGTGGGAGTGGGTCGGGGGGGAGAGGAGGACGGGGTCTCTGATCCTCCTCTCATGTGACAGCCCTGATCCAATCACAGTGCTCTATGTGGTGCTGCGAGGCGGGAACCACGACTTTAAGATCCACACAGCTGAGCAGCAGCCACAACGACAATTTAAATTATTCTCTATTAAGACAATTAAATATAGCAGCAGGAAAATCACTTATTAATCTAATCAACATTTATAGCCCAATATTTAAAAAAATAACAGGTTTGTCTCCGTGGGCTTAACGATTAACGAACATAGATGACGGTGTTACAAGCAAACAATGAAAAGACAGGATAAATAAATAGAAATAGAATAAAAATAAATTTAATTTAAAATAAATACATATGTAGGACAAACATAGGGTCTTCAGCACACTCTTAAAAGTGTTGCAAGACCCTACTTTTTAAAGCTGGCATCAAGTAATCAAAGTTTGTTATGGACTTTATTAAAATGATAATGTCAAACTTTAAAGTCAAAATGTAATTCCTCAACAGCCTCATAATTTTCCACATGATTTAATTTTTTTTAAATGTTCGCATTTGGAAGATGAACACAAGAGCGTGGGTGTTTCTCAATGTCAAGGAAGGCTGCTCCAGAGCCACTATTTCAAGGATGCTACGTCATCGAGTCCCGCCGAAAGACTGTTCCAATGTCCAGGCTCCTTGGAATTCTACCGAGCCCGGCGTCCTTCGTAGCGAGAAATTTCGAGGCTGCACATGTGTATCCTCCGCGGTCTTAAAATCCCCACAATGCTTTGCGCACGGACCAATTTCACCAAATCTTTGGCGGAAACTTTAAGGCGGGGTCTCGCATATGACGCACACCTGCACACTTGCTCGCCTGTTCCTGCCAGGAAGGATTCTTGCCTAGCTTCTGAAGGAAGTGACTCGGAAGACATGTGCTACCAAGGAAGCGTCCTCGACATTGAGAAACACCCCGTGGCACGCATTGCTTTGATAATACTCTCCTCATTGCATATTAAAAAAGGAATAAACCATGAAAGCACTCACCGGACTCTATAGATAAGTTGACAAACCGGACGAGATTCGTCCATAAGACGGAGAGAAGAGAATCTGTGAGAAGAGATGAAAACATGACTTTGTTAAAAAAAAAAAAACAGCCGAAAACAACAACCAGGTTACAGAAGTGGGTGTCCTAGTTTAATTCAACCTGGACAACAATAAATGACATTATTCAAAATGATGACAGAAGGTGGAGAGGGTATTACTGTGTACAAAAAAAACCCACCACAAAATATAATGTTACACCACTGGAAAGAAAAAGCACCCGTGGTGAATTTCCATCGACTCGGTAAAGCTGAGATATTTACCTGGAGCGTCTTTGCCGATGTTGATGAATCCGTCTCTGAGGTTGGAGGTGAGCACAGCGGCATGTTTAGTGAAAGAGGAAGAACCAGAGAGGAGAGGGTGGTTCAAGGGCTCTGAAAAAAAACAAAAAAAACAGATAATTTTATATCCAAAAGATTGAACATAAGGGCAGTAAAAAGCTTGCAGGATGAGAGTGACTTTCCACATGTTTCCATTTCACTATTGGGCAAATTATGATTTCAAACACAATGAAAAAAGTGACGTGTTCCTGTCACTCGATTTAACATTTCAGTCGACTTTAAAGCTGCAGTTTGATTATTGGGTACCACTTTACAATAACACTACCCTTATAAAGGATTCATAAAGGGTTTATAATTAGGTTATGAATTAGGTTGTAAACACTTTATTAATCATTAAGAACCATTTATAAACCAGTTCTAACATAGTTTTCATACATCAACACAGGCTCACTATTTGGCAAGATGACTAAGCCTTATATTGGCTACTTAGCGAGAATCAACTCAGTGAACAACAGATACCAAGGATGCTGGCTGATGAAGAAGACAACGTAAGCTAGGTAGCCAATATAAGACTTGGCAGTACAGATAAATGTGGGCTCACTATTTGGCAAGCAACCGGTCACAGTTGCCCTGTTTATCTCATGTCTTATAAAAGCTTATTAAGGATTTATAAAGTGTTCACAACCTAATAAATAAATGAATTACAAACTATTCGTAAACCCTTTATAAGTGTAGTCTTAGTGTAAAGTGGTACCGATTAATGGAAAGTTAACTTTAAAATCTTTAATGGTAAACTAAGAGTTGGTAAACAAGCAGCCTGTACTCTAGCCACCACCATGCTTATTGATACTAAAACATGGACGTCATTGTTCATTTGGCTGTTTTACCGACAAACTAAGACTGTAGTAGAAGTCGGAGTGTGACTCTCACCGAGACTGAGGGTGAGTTTGTTCTTGGCCGCTGCAGCAGTAACCTCCGGTCCCAGGAAGTAGTGTAGCAGCATCTCCAGGCCCAGCAGCTGGATGGAGGGGAAGCTGCAGAAGACGTGGACGCTGGAGTTCAGACTCATCCGAGACGTGTTGGCCGAGCTGTTGAAGCCTGGAGTGCCGCCTGCAGAGGGAGGACAGAAAATGTTATTAATTTAACAGGGATCGTGCACATTAACCAACATTTCTGTAAATGTGCCAAGAGGCTATTTTTCATCTGTCGTCCCTGGACAGATTTCATTTTAAACAAGTAAATAACATTACTGGAATACTTAAAGGTCACCTATTATGCAAAATCCACTTGTTCATGTCTCTTCTACATCAACATGTGTCCCCTCTGTGGAAAGAGACTCTGAAAGTTTCATGAACAAAGATTCTCTCTCTTTTTGTCCTGATCCATTTATATAAAAACCTGTCTGAAAATGAGCTGATCAGATTTTGGCCACTTTATGATGTCATAACGATGTTTTGGCTTGTGTAACCATTAGCCAATCACCAACCAAGGTAAGATCTTTCTGTGTGTACAAACATATTTTGAGAGTGACAATAAAGTTGACTTTGACTTGATCATGTGACTCCAGTCTCTGGTCTACAGGCCTGGGTGGAGGAAGGTGGATGTGAACGTACCGGTCTTTGGAGTTCCAGGTGGGGCGGCACCGTTCTGACCCACAGGTCTAGAGGGAGTTCCTGGGACTGAAGAGGACTCAGACCCGATGGTGCATTGGAGCAGAGGAACAGAAACCTGCAGAGAGAGAAATACTGATCACTACCAACATAATGTCTAACTCTGCAGTACATCTCGGGAGAAACTGACAAGATATCTACAAGATAACTTTCATTAACTCCCATCATAACTTCAATTGTGCAGTTTTCATGAGGACAACTTGTACTTTTTAAGTCTGAAATGTTACATAATAATGAAAGCATATATTAAAAATGTGTAATTGCACATTTGGAACAGCATTCAACTACATTTACTAAAGATGGTTTGGAACAATTAAAGGTGGGGTAGGTAATTTCGGAGAAACCAACTCGAGTGCATAGAATTTGAAAATACACAACCGGAGAAAATCTGCCACTTCCTTACAGAGCCCCTCCTCCAACACACACGAACGCGCACATGACCAATGAGGGCACGAGATAAGTTTGTGCACAGATGGAAGGCTGACAGGCAGGTAGGCCATCCAGTTACTTTAGCCGGGCCGGCTCAAATGATTGGTCGTGCTTTTTACAGCGCCACGGCTTCCACAGATGACATTTTTTTTTATGGATTTTTTGTCAAAGCACTTAAGATATTCATTGCTATCGGGATGTTAAGAGCATTCCATGGAATATAACTAAAAGTGTATCTCGAGCCGGTTTCTCAAACTTACCTACCCCACCTTTAAGTTTATTTTATTTATATTTTTTATAATTAGTTTTTGGGAATTAAGGAAAAAGTAGTTATGCATTAAAAAAAAAAAAACCTGAAATTGTTGTTTCATTGTGATGGACGCAAGAATTACGAATATACTGCACCTCTTTTTAATAGACAAGTAGAAAAAAAGTTTCATAACCCTTGTATACCAACACTGAAATGTTATGCATGTTTGAAAAATATTCACAAACACATGTGCGTGTTACTTGCTTACAGGTTGCAAAGCAAAAGAGACAGAACTTTAGATTTCTTTGCAGGGTTTTTAAAAACATGATCATACATTTGAATTGTGTTTGGGCCTTTTGTTTGCTGTGTGGAAAAGGCTTCACATGATTTGGATATCAAGACCCTATCTAAAGACAAGAAGCGATTACAGAAAGGTCATTTAACTGCCAACCCAGGGTATATGCAGGAATCCTGAAGTCAAATGTCATACCTTTTAAGACCCTTTCCATACATTTTAAGACCTCATCGCCACTTGGAGTTTTAACCGGTTACCTTGGCGACACACTTTACCTCACATTGACTATATACAGTATTGATTGTCCTTCCTCCTTATCTTCCAACCATTTGGACGCAAACTTGCATTTCCCCATAACGATGTTGTTTAACAACCGGCGTAAACGGACCTTCGCGCGCTATCAAGCAGTGAGCGTGCGATGTCCTGTTCAGATGACGTCAAATCCAACGGGATGCCATAAATAAACTACACAGAATCACACTACACACCTACGCAATGATTACATTCAGGCAGACTGTAGAATACAACCTCTTTGGACAATTTATATACTTATTGAAAACAAGCTACAAAATGTAATACCTTGGAAAATGCCGTTTAATACTTTTTAATAGCCTTAATTTTCACTAAATTGATTTATTAACTTTTAATACTTTTTAAGACCCCGCGGACACCCTGTTGATAAAGATAAACATAAAGCGGCATGACTAACCTGATCAAAGTTGGGTGCCAGGTTTGGCCCGAGTTGGACCACCAGGTACCACCACACCTCCACCTTGGTGAGCATCAGGACCTCCGTCCGCACGTTGATGGAGGCCAGCGGCTGCATGAGGAGCTTCATACGCTTACTGCTGCACAGGATGTCTTCAGGAGGGACATGGAGGAAATCACAACATGCCAAAGCTTAATATAGAGCTCAAAAAAGAGGTTAAAGGTCACCTATTATGCAAAATCCACTTGTTCATGTCTCTTCTACATCAACATGTGTCCCCTCTGTGTAAAGAGACTCTGAAAGTTTCAGGAACAAAGATTCCTCTCTTTTCGTCCTGATCCATTTATATAAAAACCTGTCTGAAAATGAGCTGATCAGATTTTGGCCACTTTATGATGTCATAACGATTGTTTGGCTTGTGTAACCATTAGCCAATCAGCAACCAAGGTAACCCCCCCCACCTTATCACCTGAATCTCCTCCTAGAGCACCATTGTGTTCTTTTTAACCAAATATCTCTCAGAGGGGCGTGGGGAGGGGCTCCTTATTTTCATCTGAAGTAACAGACAGAGAATCAGCACTTTTGAAACAGGGCTGAACCAGAGGGGATTATGGGTAATGCTGCAATGACCTGTTTGGTGTTTGGAGCCAAACACTTCAGAGACATGTTTTGTATATATCTGAGACCTGTGATATATTGATGAAAAACAGTATAATAGGAGACCTTTAAATCTGAGGAAATAAAAGCTGGGACTAAAGAGCTCACCTGGATTTAGAGCAAAGTTATCGATGAGGCTCTTCCAGGCGATGAAGGCGATCTTCTTGATGGTCGGGGACGAGCTGCGGAAACCCAGCTCCTCCAGGTGGAGCAGAGAGTTGATGAAGGGGCCGCCTCTGTGCAGCATCTGTGCAGGAAATACATAATAATCTGTTTAATAATACAAGACCAACCCTATGTTATATTGTCATAACATACAAACACACTTATTGAATAGGCTTAAATCAAAATGCATCTGACTTAAGGTCAAATATGTGATCTACATAGGAAACAAACTACTTCATGAAATGATTGATTTGTCATCTTATATCTCAGAGACAAAACAGGCAGGTATATATACACAACTTACCTTCCCCAGCAGTTTTATAAATAAGGGCCAGAGCTTCAGGACGTTTGTTTCATTCTTGGACACGAAAAGCTTCTGCAGCTCTGGGATCAGTTTCTGAGAGATAACAGCACATCAGAAGAATTACTTGCACTGCTCAATTCCTCTTTGCTGGTGATCAATACGACGTAGGCTGACCGTGAGAGAATAATGCATCATGAATATGTAACTAGTTAGTTTAGTTCTTCTCCATGAATATCAACCATTTGAAAAACATCATTATACAACATCTGCTGTTGATTGAATAACAGGGCTAAATGTTTTCAGTCCTTACAACCCGCTGTGTACAAAATATGTTTAAGTACTATAACAGAATTACTCACAGTGGACATCATGGGCTCGATAATGGCCGCCACCTCGGTCTGTTTCTCCAGCAGCAGAGGGAGGCCCGTCTCTAAGGCTGCTGCTGCCCGGAGACGCACTTTAGAGGCGGAGTGCACCACCAGCGGGATGACCAGCCTCGCCCAGCGCAGCGCCCCCTCGCCCATCTGAGCCGGGACCTGCTCCAGCAACCTGAAAACACCCGGAAAGATTAGGAACATTCTCACATCATTCAAACAATCCCTCAAAACTCACCTTTCCACTCTTGCCTTCTGTAGGAGCCGCATTTAAGTTTGTTTTGATTTATTTGGAACCTTTATTAATAAATGTTTCAGCGAGAGGTGCGCTTTGCTCAGGTGAAGGGGGCGGGGCTAAAAGCTTAAGTTAGAGGTGCGGTGTGTGACGGGGGGGCAGCAGGCAGCAGTAATACCGTCATTGACACGTAGCCTTATTTTTTAGTAAAGACAGATTATTAGGATCTGCCATTTAAGTTTACGTTTAAAAAAGGGGATATTGTTTTTGCATTTTGGGGAAATAAAATGTTCAAGAGCAACCAAAACATCCACTGTATTTTTTACTGCGAGTCTGACACTGCTTCCCAGCCCCAAGCTCTACATGTGGCCAAGAAAAAGAACCTCTGAAATATAGGAGTTATAAAACAAACTGTTGGATTTTGGCCACTACACCTTCAACTCCTAATCCACTAACCCCGCGCCCTTATTCCACCTAGCTTAGCACTTTCTACTTGTGTTGTTATTGTTTTTTAGCACCAGGAAAAGCACTATATAAATTAAATGTATTATTATGATTATGGCTTATTTGTTTTTTCACCGTCAATGACAGTGGAGACTTGTAACAATTATCTGAGGACGATCAAACTCACGTCCTGTTTTAGATCTGAACCAAATGTTCTTTTGTTTTACATACAGAGCTTCAATTTACAAATGAAGCTTTGAACATTTCAGCACAATTTTTTGTTAATATGGTTATTAAAAAGTAATTTATGTTGCCGTTAAATGTCTGATATATCTATATTTTCACCGTCAATGACAGTGGAGACTTGTAGCAATTATCTGAGGAGGATCAAACTCACGTCCTGTTTAAGATCTGCACCAAGTGTTATTTGGGTTTTTACATTCAGAGGATCAATTAAGCTTTACAAATGAAGCTTTGAAAATGTCGCCACAATTTCTTTGTAAATGTGGTTAATGAAACGTAATTTATGGTTTCGTTAAATGTCTGATGGATCTTTCATTTATATTATTAAGTGTGTGCAGCAATCAGGGGAGCAAACAGATTTTGACGGCATGAAACGTTTTTTTTTTTTTTTTTTAAGGCTAAACCTCGAAAATTGTGAAATACAGCAAAATACTTTGTTTGAAAAAACATGTTGTGAATTTTGCATAATATTAAACAATCCTACACAGCCACCAAAGGAATCTAACGCTAGGAATCTAAACTAGTATAATGCCAATAATATTAGAGTAGCCTAATGTTTACCTGGAGAACATAATTAAGACTGGGCATCCAGATATTGATTTAGAGTTCAAATGCATTTCCATCCAGTAAAGCAGGGGTCGGCAACCCCTGGCACGCGGCACCGTAACCAGTGGCACACTAGGAATAACTGGAATAAGTGTGCAAAATATTTAAATTGTATTTTCTGATCCTGAACGAGACCGCCGCCAGAGCGCGTCTCCCCGTTCCCTGCAGAAGGAAGCCGTGCACGCAACGCAGCCCCGCTCTGTTTAACTCCAGGTGACTTTCTGCCGCTTTCCTCCGTGGTGCAGGGCTGATAGTTTCACCACAGAGGAAAGCACTACCCATAAGGAGCTGTACAAATGCCGCAGTTTTTGCGTGGCTGTGTCTTTAGTTGAAAGCCCAGTGGCGATCTGCTCATCTCTCATCTAAATAATATGCTACAAAGGGGCGGACTGGCCATCTGTGTGTTGAACTTTCCTGTCGGCTCCCAGACCGTAGTCGAGGAAACAGGGGGGATGACTCTCTGTCGTCTCCCAG
>NW_022987739.1:27397308-27474680 GCF_902827165.1 Trematomus bernacchii
TTTTGCATAATAGGTGAGCTTTAAGATAAAAACACAACAATCAATATATACAAAATAACAGTTACTTCAACGTCTTTGGGAATGTACATTAGTGCAAGACTGTCCATAGCAGCGTAAAGAGTACTTGAGTTTTTACTGAGGCAAAGCATCCTCTCTGATATATGCAGATGCTGGACGAAGTAGAAATAGCGTACCTTGCGATGGTGAGGTAGGCGTCCGTCTTCTCCGACTGTCCCACAGCGGCGTCCTCCAGAGACTCCAGCAGGGGGAGGAGGCTCGAGCCGCTCGGAGGCTCCGCCGAAGCCATCATTATTATTACTCCCCTCCTCGAGGACTGCAGGAGGAGAAGACAGAGAGCAAGGATGGAGTTAGGAAGAAGGAGAACAGAAGCCATGTTGGAAAAAAGAGAAGAAGATGCTGACTTAACCAAGTCAAGAAACACATTATCAGATAGGTTTCCTAACACAAAACTCACACGCTATACATCCTGTGAGGCAATGATTGCTATAATTATCAAGGTTGTGGGTTCGATCCCAGCCCGTGAAGTCAACATGTCGAAGTGTCCTTGGGCAAGATACTGAACCCTGAGGTGCTCCTGATGGCCAATGGGGTGGGTATGTGTGTGTGTGTGTGTTTCCCTAGAGAAAGTGATACTGCTCTGCATGAATGAGGTGTGAAAGGGTGAATGACTAGTATGTATAGCGCTTTGAGGGGTCCATAAAGCACTATAAAAAGTACAGTCCATTGACCATTTACTTAAAATGGTAATAAAATTATGTATCAGATGGGTACTGTGTATCCATTGGTGCTTTCCTAATTTAAGCACTGACATTTGATTTTGAGATTGTGCCTAATTAAATAGTCAGTGATTTGCAACAGATTGTATACACCATGGCCACCTACATCTCATATTCAAGTATTTGTGTATGTACTTTTCATTATGCAAATACATTTATTACATTTCTGTTGACATCTTTATTTATTTGCAATACTCTCTATCACAATGTTACTGTATTTTATATTTGAAAGCATATATTTTAGCTTGTAACACTATGTGATGGCTTCTCATTTGTTTGGACTAGCTGAATTTGTAATGCATATTTAATGAGCATTATTGGAGGGAGTCTGCTTGGATTGCCAACGACTGCTGATGTCTAACTTTATGCAAACAGAGTTGGCATGACGGGAATAAGCTGGGATATGGAACAAAATGCATGAACATAATTTACCTCTGAGTTTTAAGTAGAGCTGCGTTCACCCTCCACTTTATCCAGATCTGTACATATGATAGAAATCAAGATTATTACAAGAAAAATGCCGATGGGAGAAGTACTCAGATCTTTTACTTGAGTAAAAGTAGAAGTACTAGAGTGTAGGAATACTCTGATACAAGTACAATTCCTGCATTCAAAATGTTACTCAAGTAAAAGTAGAAAAGTATTACCATCAAAATATAGTTAAAGTAGCGACAGTAAAAGTAGTGATTGTGCAGATTGGTCCATTTCAGAATAATATATATGATATGTTTTATAATGATTGATCATTAAAGTGTTATCAAAGCTGGTAAAGGTGCAGCTAGTTTTAATGACTTTGTATACTGCAGGGTAGCTTGTGGATTAAAGTCTGATTTAACACTTGATTATATTGCACAACATTAATCCAGATCTGTAAAGCAACTAAAAGGTATTTAATACATGTAGTGGAGTAAAAGTACTCTATTTACCTCTGAATTATTGTGGGGTAGAAGTAAAAAGTAGCACAATATTGAAATACTCAAGTAAAGTACAAGTATGTCAACACTTTACTTGAGATCAGTACTTGAGTAAATGTACTTAGTTTACTTTACACCACTGGAAACATTTTAGTGGATGACGCATGTTTTTGGATGCTACCAGAGGCCAGAAGTCCTAATACACAACTTCCTCTTGGACACCCAGAGGAACCAAAACACGTCAAGTGTTTTCCAGCTATAAATAACACCGTTAAAAAGCACTAATTGTATTAATGCACACACTCAGGGAACAAGTCAGTGAATGCATCTTGTAGCACTTAGCAAGCAGCCTGCAGCCTGCTAATGATACCTAGCTTTGACAGGTTAGCTGCACATAGTACTGATTAATCCGGGTAAAAGTGGACTAATCCCGTGTGACAACTCCTCAACAGCCGGGGCACATGTCCTGCTTTATTTAGACTAACTAACAATAATATAAACAAACATAACGAACACATATTCACACTTTGTTTTGGCACACTGCTCACCTCGGAGGAAGAAACGCAAGAAGCAGAAAGGACTCAAACACACCATGAAAACCACTAAAACCACAGGCCTCCCAGTCCACTGTGAGCTGGGTGTTTGTGTCGATGGCCCTTCACTTTTTTAATGTTCAATAATGTAGTTTCCTTCTTCTCTTGTGCTCTTCTTGCCCCGCGAAATTGCTGGCGCCAAACCACCACGCCGACGTACAAAATTACCTCTGACCCCACTACGTCACATCCGGTTCAGCCTCTTTTACCTTATAAGGAAAGCAGCAAATTGACAGTGTTGTTATCTCACTTCTAACAATACCTATTTCTCTGCATAAGAAATGTAAACAATAACATGATTAATACAATAAATGAGACTGCCATCCTTCTTTACTATAGACAGCAATTTAAAACATGTGTTACCTCTATTAAATAATATAATATAAATATATATACTATGAAATAAAGCAGGGGAAAGTACTTGTTGTTGTCTTAATAATAATAATAATAATAATAATAATGCATGATACTTTTATAGCGCTTTTATAGACACTCAAAGACGCTTTGACAGAGAATAAAAAACAACAACAAAAAACAACAAAAAGAGATACAAAAAGAGATAAACAAAACAGAAAATAGGGGGTGGGGTGGTCAGTGGTTGAATGCAGTGTTGAACAGGTGGGTTTTGAGTGATGTTTTGAATGCGGTGAGGGAGGACGAATCTCTGATGGATTGGGGTAGTGAGTTCCAGAGAATGGATGCAGCAACGGAGAAGGCTCTGTCGCCCCAGGACTTGAGGTTGGTCTGGGTGGGGGGGGACAGGAGGTTGGCAGCAGCAGAGCGGAGGGAGTGTGTGGGAGTGTGTCCAACACGGTATGTGTGTCTGTGGAGGAGGTCAGTCAAGTAGGATGGGGCCAGGTTATGGAGGGCTTTGTATGTCATCAGGAGGATTTTGTACTGAATTCTCTGGGGGATGAGGAGCCTTATTAATATACTTTTAAATGATTTGGTTAACATAAAAATGCTTAAAAACGTATAAGGCATGTATATTTGTTTCATGTATACTGTACGTAAAAACCTGAGTTTGTATTTTGAACAAAGTACATGTATAGATATCCATATAATGTAATGTATATAGAAATGTCAATAAAGTTTATAAAAGTTTCAAATGTACTCTATTGTTTAGCAGACCCCAAAGCTTTAATTGTGTTATTTTCCCTGTTTGTTTTTTGTTACACAGTGATATTTGTTTTGCACTTTTTCATTTCTCAATAAACAACCACGACATAACACAACTGTACATGAGGCTTTTATGAATATGTTGTATTTATCAGTAAATGTACATAAATAACTATTATAAAGTAAGCCTCAGTGAAGGTGAAAGTGAGGATTGCTTATTTGATCTCTGTTAGAAAAGCGACAGACACAACCAAACCATTGATGACAAAATGATTGATTTAATCAGCCAAAAAACACATTAATTACAGTACAGGATGTTATCAATAACAACATGATGAACACAGCAACAGGATCACATCAGTGTAGAGGAGTCGCTCAGTGGAAGTAGTGCGACTGATTCTGAGAGAACAGAGACGCATCAAAGGTGACGTATTGTAGTTTGAAGCCTCCAGCTGTGACTGAAGCGTCAGACAGGAACTTCAGCGTCATCACGTTTCCTGCAAAACAACAACATCACAGATAGATTTATTTGTTTTGTATCATTAAGAGATCCATCAGTGTGCCCAAAAAATAAGTATTTGTTTCTTATAAAATGATGAGGAAATCTCACCTGTACTGATGATATCGTCAGGTAGATAATCGCCACAGTATCTGAAAACAAGCAAATTAAAAAGAGTTGTTAACATTAAAGGTCACCTATCATGCTATTTTTAGGCAATAGCATAGGTCTCAGATATATAAAAATATATAAAAAACATGTCTATGAAGTGTTTTGCTCAAAATACCAAACAGATCACCCATTCTAGCCATGCCTCATATCCCTCTATTTCACTTCCTGTTTCAAAAGTGCTGATTTTGGGAAAAAGGTTAAAAAAATTAAAGAATTGATAAAAAATAAAAAGGAGGGGTCTGAGCTCATGCGGGACCCGGCAGCTGCTGTCTAAACTAAATTCTGCAGTGATGAAACGCCATATCATGGATTATCATGGATTATCAAGGATTCTTTCTGAAACAGTATGGAGCTCAAAGGCTTTCTCTCTTGCCGGTTATACCACAATGTGAGTTCCTTTTTATATCCAGCTTCTTCACATACATGCTCTCCAGTACAGGTTAGCTCTGAGTGTTAGCGATGCTAATGTAAACATCGACCATATTACGTCCAAAACAGTCGGGCATTGTTTCTGATAGCAACGTTTCCGATAGGGCCGTGGGTGTAAAGCCAGCCTACATTTCCGATATTACGTCATATCGGACGCAAATCTGGATCAGCTCCGTTGTAGCCCCGTTTTTAGAGATTTGGGTACGGAGGAAAACAGAGAGGGTTTTATTTTCTGACACTGCGTGAGTTCCCTGACACACCGGGGACACATATTTATGTATAAAAGACATAAAAAAGTGCATTTTGCATGATAGGTCCCCTTTAAACTCATATTCTTCTTCTTGAACACATGCAGGATAAATAAATCAGTTAAATGGAGTAGGTGGACATGTGATTTATTAAACAAACATACTGTGTTTGCTTTAAATTCATGTGTTGAACTAAAATAGCATTTAAGAAACTATACTATGACTAGCTTATCATTTACAATACGACGTGTTTGATCCTAATTATTTTGGTTTCCTCTTTTCTAAAGTCACAAAACAACTTAACAACTTATTTGAGAGTCACAAGGAAATCTCAAAATCAAAATGTCATCACATAATCATCGTCAGAAGTTCATAAAACATTTATTTTTCCAACTTCTCCAATGTGAGATTTTTGCTGCTTTTCTCCGTTTTTATCAAAATAAAAGTGAATTCATTTGAGGTTTGGACTATAGGTCAGATAAACACAACATTACAAAAAATCCCATTGTTAAGATGGGAGGACGGGGGAGCATAAAAAACCTACACCCAACCGGACAGGGCCCCATCAGGGAGACTGGATCCAAAGTTTTTACAACGGTCACATGACCTGTGCTGCAATAATATTGGCCTAGAAGGGCTGATATACATTGGATGGACTTAAAAGGGGGTGATGTCTTAAAGGTCCCATGTCATGCTTTTCTGGTTATTACCCGTCCCCTTGTGTGTTATGAAGGTTTTTATGCATGTAAACGGTCTGCAGAGTCAAAAACCCTGTAGTACACCCTGGAGCGAGTAAAACTCTAACACAGAAAAGACCTGTCTGCTGCCCCAGAACGCCTCGTTGGAGATTTCTCTTTTTCCATTGTTTACTTCTTGGGTATAGTGACGTAGTTCGGGTATAGTGACGTAACGTAACGTTACGTTACGTCCGCGGAGCCGTTACGTTTGGACCAATCCGTGGACTTCCTCACACACACTCGGCGGGACGTTGCGAGGCTCGCTGCTGCGAGGAGCGGGACACTGTGAGCTGGCTCACTGGTGTGGGGTCGGCGAGACACCGCGGAACTCAGCCTGAGCACACACACAAACTCCCAGCCAGGCTGCGGGTGTGTGTGTTTGTTTCGGGCTGGGTTTCGCTGTGTCTCGCTGTCTCGCAGACGGCCACTGGGCTCACAGGGAGGGGGGGGGCTGGAGCTCCAACAAGCCGTTTAGGACAGAGAGTGAATACACATACTATACAGAGATGCTGTATGAGAAACCAATGTGAGTTTGGAAAATTGCTCAATATAAATGTATTTTAGTAGACCTCAACAATGGAATTATGATCAGTAGAAATGGCCATGACATGGGACCTTTAACATGTTTCCATGCTATCATACATTTCCTATACTTTCCAGGAGAACAGTGCAATGTTCATTCATTTAAGCATGAATCACTGTTAAGAAAGAACATTGTATAAAGGTTGTTCTCCATTGAGAAAACCACAAATATACCCATTCACTTAATATTTATGGTCACAACACAACAGAATCACAATTTATTGTCACATGATCCATTGCTACCTGGGAGCTTTTGACGCATTTTCAAATGTCTTTGGACACACTTTTAATCAACCTGTATTTTATCTTTATTTTCTTGATCATATGCAACTGCTATATTGCTGTGTTTGCATAATGACAAACATTGATTGTATTTTCTGACATTTCTTAGATAATGTATTTTAAGTAACAGATGATCAATTATAAAAAGCATTTATCTGTTTGACCACTTTGAACTGATGACTGATTTTTCCCATGCAGGAAAATAACGTCAGGACATTTCCATTATAATTACTATCATTACTTTCAGTCAGTAAGAATTAACTTGTACATTGTTGTCAACGCTTGTATGCCTCTTCTAAAAACATGACATTCTTTGGTGGTTTTTGTGCCTGTGATTTTTGATATTGTTGAATGTCTTATATGTTTCAAAAAGGACCTTGTTCGATCAGCTGTGAAATATGTAATAGCATTTCATCAATCATGCGGAAGCGCGCTAGATATTTGAATGTATTCTCCAGTAAAGAATGAAATGACACAAATGATGAGATGAGAAGTTCACCTTGCATTTCCCCATATATGCCAACATTAAATGACACTGTAATCTAAGGTTTTCAATTTTAACTGTATTGCAATATTATATTTTAACTATACTATGTATTATTTTATTGACCTGTACTTAAATCATGTTTTATAATTGTTTGTGTGATTGAGATTATGCAATGTTTTTAGTGTGTGTTGATTGTTGTGTACCTGCCTGAGGACTGCACATGGAAATTAGCTATTAGCTCAAATCTGGCATCTCTTCTCTTTTCTGAGATTAATGTATTTGTATGCATGGTCCTTGTTGAAATAAATACATAATATATATGGCCAGATGAAGACCCTGTTTTTTTGTTTTCTTCACACTTTCCCTCTCAAAGCCACGGACCTGCCAGCGAACCATTAGACGTCGTTGTATATACAGTAAACCTTGCATCTTATCATTCAAAATTCAAGATTCAAGGCTTTTATTGTAATGTGTGCATAGCTACAGTGTAGATGTCAATGAGAATCTTAGGTCACAGGCTCCTCCAACAGTGCAACGCAATAAACAGATAAAATAGTGCAAGTAAATACAAATAGAATAGAATAGAAATAGTGCAAGTAGAGTCTATATACGCTACTATGGACAATCTTGCACTAATGTACATTTCCCATAGGTATTGAAGTGACTGTTATTTTGTATATATTGATTATTGTGCTTTTATTGAGGTCTTAATGTGTGCATATGTATAAATGTGTCGGTTGATTGTGTATATATAGGATAGATATTTTTATATATCTATGTATTTTTTATTCGGGATTGTGGGAAACGGTATTTCAATCACTCTGTCTGTACACACAAACTGAAAGATTGACAATACTTTGGACTTTGACTTATGTACAAGTAACTGGAATCATCTTTTTCAAATCCTGTGTCAGTTCTATAAAGATTTTGGAGCTACAAGTGCAGATTCCTCCCACTTTTCCTCCTGAATCTCCTCACCTGCCAGCGAACCCGGAGATATTTTAATTTATTCTCCAGTAAACAATGAAATGACATAAATGATGAGATGAGAAGTTCACCTTGCATTTCCCCATATATGGCCACATGAAGACCCTGTTTCCTTTTCCCCCTCAAAGCCACTGACCTGCCAGCGAACCCTGAGACGTCGTCGTAGCTGTCGTAGACCTCCAGGTAGTCGGCCAGGCAGCCCGAGTCCTCCTCCAGGTCGAACTCCTGGAAGAGCAGCTGGATCCTCTGGCCCAGGCGCACCCGGATGTGCCAGTAGCAGATCTGCTCGTCCTGGTACTCCTCGGGGAAGCCTGGAGACTGGATGGTCCTCTGAGGGTCCGTCAGCGTCCCCCCACACTCCTTAGCTGGAAGACACACACATCAAATGCAGAGGTTAGAATTAAATCGGCATTTTTCTTCAATTGTCCTAAGAAACGATGAATGAACTGCTGCTAGCAACTTGAATATATGAAGAACAGATAATTAAAAAGTAAAACTACAAAGAGAGGTAGAAGATCATCCTGACCTGCATGTACACCAGAGTTTGTATCCACATTGTAAATTGTTGCCTTCTTTAAAGTTATTAGTAATTTAAGATTAATTATTAAATTAAATGTAGAATAAGATAAAATAAATAAAATAACTTTGACTTGATCATTTTGTTCACAACATTAGACCTGTCCTCTAATCTCTACTAGAATAAGATAAGTGTGCATGTTTGGATGTTTTATCACTCCTGTAATGTACCTCATCTTGATATCCTTTTCATTACAGAGCTGGGAAAATGGTGTATTGATTAGATTCTGATCCGTGCAAGTCCAATTTTGACTGACTTTAGTTCTAATGTTAATGTTAATTTGACTTCAACCCATAAGTAATTATTTAAATTAACTCTAAATGTCACATGATGATGGATTAGTGTTCCACATTTCTTCCACTAATTTGTTTTACAATTAGGCCAAAGGTAAAGAGAGACATTGATGACCTTGTGTCCCTTTTGTTAGTACGTGGTTCCATTTTGTCTATGGCCTTGGACGGCTTCACTAAAAGTCACCCAGTTCTGCCCTGTTGCAGTCCGGCTGAGTGCAGTCACAGAGATGCTATGGCTGCTCTACATGACATTAATGGTCTGGTCTGAGAATGGACACCATTTCCTGCTCCCAGAGAGAATGACACTCCTCAAACTGAACATTACAGCCGTTGATACTGTCTCACATGGGTCTGCTCCCCCCCACTGAGCCATGAACTGAAAGCATGACATCTGCTATAAACACTTGGAAGCCTCCCTGTCACACCAGCACCAACCCTTGGGTCAGTCAGATGAGACTAACGGCTTCACTTAGGGCATTTGGTTCAGATACATGACTCTCGTTACCGCAGAGTGGGTTGTTTTTAAGGCTATTCATACTGCTATGCAGAGGATGCCTGTAAGTTGGCGAGCTGGTAAAAGCCCCTACTATTGTTCAAATAGGCCTAATGTCAGGGGTCTCTTAATGTCTAGTTCTACATGTATTCACATTATATAGACAATGTTTCCACCTGGTAAAACTAAAGGCTGCACGAAACTCAGGCTACAATACAACCATTCTGTTCTGCTCTAACGATTCAATTTATAGATTCTACATCAAAACAATTAGCTTTTATTATTTCCAATGATAACGTCACCTTCAGTGGAGGAATGCAAACCTGTTTTCAAATGTAAGGTTTTGATTTTGTTTGACATTTCTCAGTAATGACACCCTCAGACACCCAATATCATTCCTGCTATGCCATCAGTAATAACTCAGATCTTAAAGGGATGAAACTTTTCCTCCCAAATCAGATATGCTTTGTTTTTCAACAAATGTATCAATTTCCTGCATAATATATGTTTCTCACAATGGTTTTCGTTAGCTGCACACAGGTGATACTGAGTCTTCTCGATTAATAGATTATAAACTATACCATGTTTAAATAGACTCCTAAGTTATTATTTCATATGTACCATATGCAAGAAAAGGGAGGGAAGAGTCAATTATATTGAGTAATTGATTATATTTCTGATAAACTAATATGTTATCAAAAGGTAAATGGTGAATTAATATACATTTAGAATCATTGAGAAGGGGTTATATCCACAGGGACAAGCTCACCTTTAACTTACAATAACATTTCTCTGCTATGGACTGATGAGTATATGATTATTGCATGTTCAATGACTAACTATGTGAAATATCTAACCAATATGTTGAGAAGGTTTCACAGGCAGGTGGCTGACAGGCTCCCTCAGCCTGGAGAGGAGCCCACACACCCTTTTCAGATCGGAGATAATGTGCTAATCAAGTCTCTTGAAAAAGATGTTTTGTCTCCCAGGTGGAAAGGTCCTTTCCAGGTGTTAATAGTGACCAGAACAGCCTTAAAAGTCCAAGGTAGGACAGAGTGGATCCACGCTTCACGATGCCGTCTGTCTCCTCCACCGGTCAGTGGGGAGGGTCAGGGTGTAGGCGTGTGAAGGCGGTCCTGATACTCCTTGTACTGCTATACCTGGCCAAGGAAGCCCTGCTGGACGACGCTGAGGCAATCCCAACGACAGGTGGCGAGGGCTCTCGCCACTCAGAGGGAGAGTATAAGGTGCTCTTATCTAAGGGCACAGACAGGTTGTTTTCGAGCACCACACAAACATTCAGTATGGTGCGAGAGAGAAAAAGAGAGAGAAGAAGGAGGAAAGTGGGCCCCGAGATAAGGCTTCTCCCTCTTCCTGCTCTTTTCAGTGCCAACTCCCTCTTCATCCCCAAGAGAGGGTCACAGAATATTTCCTTTGAATGTCCGACTACAAAATGTAACTCAAATGACTGTGTTGTTGTGTTTCCTGTGTTTTTAAGCGAAGGCTTGTGGGCGTGGAACGTCTATCCAGAGACGGGGTACCAGCGGTTCCAGGTCTCACAGCGGATGGTAAGAATAACACTCAACACTGTTGCAAATGTGCCCCCAGAAATGTGGTGTTTCACTAAGGAACAATTAAAGGATGATCCCATGTGTACCACATGGACACCAAATTACAAAGATCCCAGTTCAGGGGTCACTAGATGTTCATTTATTGAACCAGGTTCAGATGTAATTAAGTCACCAGAGAGTGATGTAGACTCTTCAAAAAATGCCTTAATTACTCCACCTAAACAAACTCAAACCAATTCCGCAATGAGTTTAATGTTAGACTATGCACATGAACGCAATGTTAGCAACTGTTGGCTGTGCCAGAACATGCCAGAATCCATGTACTCTCCCATGTTCAGCCCAATTCCTTTCACAAAAGCTGACTACAGTTTAGTCACCTGGAGTGATATAGCATCCCGAATTAGCAAGGATGCAGATGATTGTTACACCCCTTCCTACCCCATAGACTTTGAGCAACCTTTAAAGTACAATGGCTTAATCTCGCTCATTGTTGACACAGTAAATAAAGACTACCTGCCAGACGGTTTCAAACGATTGAGGGTTCTAAAACTTATATATGTGAAGAAATACGTTGAACTAGCTTTTGAATACAGATTCCAATTAGCTCTAGTCCAGACTAATTGCTCAGCCACTTCCACAAGTCCAACATGTTCACCTCAACCGCACACACCATCTTTGTTGGTTGAAGCCTTGGTAGCAGTTGTACCCTGGTTTGGCGTCCGAACAGTGGACTCAGTGAAAGTTAAAATACATGACTGTTCACTGCCATTACCCTTAGGTAAATCCCCTACACGTGACTGTTCCGTTTATGTTCCCCCAGTTGTGGTGCATGAGTGGAAGAATGTGTCCATCTGCTTCCAGAGCGGAGGAGGGTTTTCACCCTCTGACGATGTGGGCCACAGCGACTGTAACACCGTAGTAAAGATCAAGTTAACCAGAACTCCCCTTCCAGAGAGGGTTTACTTGGTTTGTGGGAACAGAGCCTACAGTTGCATGCCTTATGATACTTTTGATGGCACCTGTTATCTAGCCTATCTAATCCCTTTGATCCGTAAAGTAGAGACTGAGGAGATTGCAGCAATATTCCCTGCCCTACACAGAACTCGTAGAGCCATCACAACAGGTCAGCAGCTGGCTAGCGCATTTCTGCCCTGGTACGGTATTTATGTTTCCCAGCAGGAAATTATAGCTCTCTCCAAGGTTGTGGAGAAGCACCTTAATGTGTCCAACACAGCCATGTTAGCTGAACACAAAGAACTGCAGGAAGTTAGAACAGTGGCATTACAGAATCGCATGGCACTGGATCTTCTACTAGCAGCACAGGGGGGTACATGCAAGGTGATTGGATCTGAGTGTTGTTCTTTCATCTCTGATGCCACACCTGAGGTCATGGATATGGCTCATGATACTGCTAGGGGAATAAAAGAATTGCACGAAACTCATGGGTTTGCATTTGGGGATTTAACTGGAACATTTGGGTCATGGGGAGGGGGGATTGTAAAATTCATTGTTACCATTTCAGTGTTTATCATAGGTGTGCTAATCCTGATAATGTGCCTAGTCACTGTAGTTAAACTAGTCCTGCGAAAGATTACCAAAGTCGCCCTCCAGGCCCCACAGAGACTAGTGGGGTACACCACCGTTGATGACACCGTGATGATGTACGACGCCGAGCCTCCAGACCCGTGGGTCACTGCCGTGGTTTCCGAACCATGGGTTCCCCCTTACAATGACCAATGAATTAAAATTGATGCTTAGATTAAAGAAAAGATATTTTAATTTTTCCCTTTCAGGTTGTTACACTACACGACAAATATCTGATTTTTCCTTTTCAGATTTTGAACAATGTATTTGATTAAAATGAATGTATTGATTTTTCTAAGACTAAGTGCCTTACTCTTGACTAAAGCGTAATGAAGTAAACGTAAAGTAATCCTAAAATTGAGGACACTGCAACTTTGCCGATTACAGATTGATCAAATCACCACTGTGAATGTTATGCCTTAGCTGGATCTCTTATGATCCTAAGTTTGAAATGCTTTTGACTAGTGATTGCCTTAAAGCAAATCTTTAAGCTGTTTCTGGTTTTGATTTTATAGTTTGATAAATGACATTAACTAATGGTTTAAATGATAAAAGATATTAGTTTAAAACAAATATTTTGCTATTATGTATCTGTGTTTTATGTGTGTTCATTATTGTGCTTATTGACAAAAGATGCTCCAAACACTGATGAGAGATAATTTTTCCTATTATGATTGCCTGTATCAATCATTGTGATTGAATGTTTCAATCTTATTCTACTTTGTGATGTAATTGAATGTAAGGTGAGACCACACTCGAATCTGAAGACGTCTATTGATTTAAGTATTGACCAGAATTATTATTAGACTAATGTTTTAAGGTTATCAAAAATGATAAAAAGAGAGGAACTGTTAAGGAATAATTCTTCTAGATATCTAACCTTTTACTCTGACATGTGTTATCTCCTTTAAGGAAAGGCCTTGGTGCCATATGTGTTGTTGTCACCAGTGTGAGACCGGTCAACTTGACTGGCACGAAGGGTAATTGTTGTGGGAACACTGAGGCACTTCTTTATCGGTGTTTGTGGGCTCTAGGATGTGAAATCCTTGAGGCCATGAGCGTCGGACGCAGATGATTCAGTGTTTAGTCTACTCCTTCAGAGATGTTGATTTCTCTCTGTGAACCTGTTAAAAGGTCTAGCATAGAGAGAGGTTCTTCAGAATTGACGTGGCAACTCTACCGTGTGGTCAGAACCTCTGACTCTTTGATTTGTGATGTGAATCCTCCGGCCGAATACTCTGAATAAACCCATCAGTGTTTGACATCAAAGCTCCAACTCTCACCGTGTCTCCTTCCTGAGTCGGTGACTCCATGCATTACTACACAGAAGTTTCCTCCACAACTAGGCTGTTAGTGAAGGAAGAAACATTTAGTGCGTTTGTCTGTATTCTAAATTCATACCCTCAGTTATTTAAAGGTCACCTATCATGCTATTTTTAGGCAATAGCATAGGTCTCAGATATATACAAATATATAAAAAACATGTCTATGAAGTGTTTTGCTCAAAATACCAAACAGATCACCCATTCTAGCTATGCCTCATATCCCTCTATTTCACTTCCTGTTTCAAAAGTGCTGATTTGGGGTATAAAGCTTTAAAAAAATTATAATAATTGATAAAAAAAAGGAGGGGTCTGAGCTCATGCAGGACCCGGCAGCTGCTGTCTAAACTAAATACTGCCGTGATGAAACGCCATATCATGGATTATCAAGGATTATTTCTGAAACAGTATGGAGCTCAAAGGCTTTCTCTCTTGCCGGTTATACCACAAGGTGAGTTCCTTTCTATTTCCTGCTTCTTCACACACATGCTCTCCAGTACAGGTTAGCTCTGAGTGTTAGCGATGCTAATGTAAACATGCACCGACCATATTACGTCCAAAACAGTCGGGCATTGTTTCTGATAGCAACGTTTCCGATAGGGCCGTGGGTGTAAAGCCAGCCTACATTTCCGATATTACGTCATATCGGACGCAAATCTGGATCAGCTCCGTTGTAGCCCCGTTTTTAGAGATTTGGGTACGGAGGAAAAGAGAGAGGGTTTTATTTTCTGACGCTGCGTGAGTTCCCCGACACACCGGGGACACATATTTATGTATAAAAGACATCAAAAAGTGCATTTTGCATGATAGGTCCCCTTTAAGGTCTGTAGCATGCTTATCTGCAACTCCAAAGAATAAAACTCACTTGGAGAGTTCTTGGTATTTAAGGGAACAGAAATAAGGGGAACATTTGAACATCACTGCAGTGGGAAAGCAGCTCTGCGGTCATCTAAGGACATGATGATACATGTGTGTTCTGAGGCAGGACTTTAATCTGCATCTGTTCACGTGCAGCACTTTGGATTTGGGGGGGTCTTTCTCCTGCGTGTGAGCTCTGAATGAATCAAGAGTAGGAGAAGAAGAGTTCTTTTGTAAAGGAAGGTAATGAAACACACATGTGGAAACCGGTAACAATGGCATCTAAAGGTTTTCCACTCGATGTCCTGCAGGGAGAAGGGATGTTAGGTTGATTAACGTTGTTTCTTGTGTAATTTAGACAATGAAATCAACTGGTGACGTGAGAAAAATAAACCTTTCTGAGCAGAGGATCCTAGAAAATGTAATTCATGCTTCATTAAGTTACTTTCTTCTAAATATGGATTATAAACTGTAAGAAATAAGAGAAGATCTGTTTGAATTCATGATCTTTTTTTAGCATTTTAAAATGTCGTTTTTTTGGTGTATACCTGTATCATCTTATACCGTTCATGTCAGCCAATTAGTAATTAGAATTAAGCGTTCCAATGTCATCGTTTATCCACCAGAGAGCACACACAGGTTTGTTTATCTTCTGTAAAACGGACCGCTTAACCCTTATGTTGTGTTCGAGTCTCACATGACCCGTTTCAAGTTAAAATTATATAATAACTACGCTCTAGTTTTTTTTATCGGAACAAGGCTTCATGATATCCTCCACAACAGATATATCAACACTACAAAACTGATTTTGACCATTTTTGCCAAGTCTGAAGGTCTCTAAAAAAAAAAGTGTATAATTTGGTGTTCGGGTCTGGAAAGACCCAGCAGCATTGTTGGGGGTGACTCGGGGTCAAATTTGGCCCAATCAAGATTCATCTTTGACTTTAGACACCCCTCCCCCACCCCCTTCATCCACTGTAACAATAATTTTTCGCAACATGCACCTGGTCTCCCCTCCCTCTGCCCCCCTCCCCCCAAGGGAACTCGACCTTTCTCAAAGAATATGTACACTAACACTTGAACCTGAACACACACATGCACGTGTGCCATATGTGGTGTAATGTGTTTTGGGGCCATAACATTAAATAACAACAGGATTGTATGGTTATGGATGCATTATAAGTTAGTTATGATGTAGTTAAAACAATATTGGAAGATAGTCATTTTTTTGTGTGTTTTGGACTGAGATAAATCATGGGTCAAAATTGACCCGCGAACACCATGAACGGTAACAGCTTTTGAACACAACACAAGGGTTAAGAACAACCCGGTATCACGGCAAGACGTGAACATGTGACGATCTACCATGCTGGGAGACGTGAATATGTCACGGTTTCGTCCCTTCAAACGTGACAGTTACACGGTATTGTTAACATGGCCCAACCAGTGGAGAAATACCCGGAAGTGCCTAGCAAATGGTCTACCGCGCCTATTGGTCGGTTTTTATTGTCAAAATTAGATGTTTTTAATTTATTTTTTAATCGTCACACTCGATTTCGCCGATTTTCTTGTTGCCTTAGCTGGTCGACACCTCTTTTAGCAGAAACAAAGGCTACATTAATGTATTAAATCGATGTTAATCCATGTGTGTGGAGGTGAGGATGTGGAATTAACGGACGTGACGTTGTGCGATTGCGTTGCCAGGCAACGCAATTTACAAACTCTTCAACTACAACCCTAATTATATTTTAAAACATTTCAGAAGGCCTCACGAAATACTTTAATGTAAATTAAAATGTAAATGTGAAGGAATGTGTATAATGTGGTGATTGACATTATTCACCCACGGATCTATGGGTTGGGGGTATTGTTCCGCACGGACATTTTAGTTAACCGGACTCCTGTTGATGTGAAATCCGAAAACATTTAAAAAAATAATAATAATACTTTATTCCGAGTTTGCTTGCTTTTCTCTTTGGAGGTCATCACATAACGGCATTGTAATACATGGTTCGGCTGCATTAAATATGACATATCTGCCGTAGTTCTGTATTTATAGAGCCCTGATGAGAAGCACTGCCGCCAAAACTGAAAACGTGACGTGGATCATAAATATATCAGCAATTAAACATCTTACATTTCTTTTCACACAATACGTCTCCTTGCAGTATCAATACTAATTCGGTTGACTTTTATATTTGATCCAATTGGTAGATAGGTTATATTTACACCATAACGGTGGACAGCTGATATAAAAGGACTTGTCGTTTTTAAAGATATTACTGATTTTCTTTGAATATAAGAATGTAAATACTGAGTTGAGAGAATAGTCAGGGGATTTGGGTGATGGGAGACACATCTATGGATTCAGAATTGCAATAGCTTACTGTTAAATGACGGATATACCTTTCTGTCTGTGATGTTTTACAAATCAGATATTAGAAGTAAAACATGTGAAATAATATAGCAATATCCTGTACAATTATGTGAAAACATGAATAAAACTACACATCTTCAGATGTTATACATACACAAGTGTCCTACACTCATAATACAAAGTTATTATGGCTGTGTGTACCTTGTGTGCACCGCCTAGTGGTTAAAGCACGTTATTGAATTAGTTGTGTATATGATATGTCAATGAACCTTAGAAAATCTTGAAATCTTGAAAGGGATATGCAAAATAGCCATTATATACAGTCTTTAATTAACTATTAGTAGAGAATAACGAGTAATGAATATACTTTATATGGATCTGCAGATAAATGTTTAGTCTTCTCAAGCAGCAACTATGAAATATCTCTCCTTATTGTTGGCACTTGACAATCACCTTTCCCTGAATTTTACTCAGGTGTAACTAAAGCCTGATTTAAGGGTTGTTTATATTTCACATCATTAATCAGAATCTGCAAAGTAACTAAAATAAATGTAGTGGAGTTAAAATACCAGGTTAACCTCTGAATTGTAGTGGAGTAGAATTGCTGTTTTGTTTAGTAATGGATATTGAATATGGAATAAAGGTTTTGACAAGACCTAGTGTAACAATAATCAAAAAGGACATTAAAAGAGCTCCAGATGTTAATGATCTAAACAAAACAGCACACCTGAAATGTATATTTAAATACTTTATTAAGGGCAGTGAATTAGTTTTTTCTGTATGTTTTTCAAATCAGTGTTATACAGTAACGGTGCGTCTACACAGCAGCGTTAAAAAAATCTTGAAACGCTTCTGCCCATTCACTTTGAATGGGGTGACGTCACTTTCCCTCACTTTTCGCCGAAATGCATTGTGGGCAGGCGAGCGGAGATTTTCAGGATTTTCAGGATTCAAAGTTGAACAATGTTCAACTTTTGAGGCTGAGGTGGAAGCGTCAGCCAATCAAATCCCGTGTACGCAAATCTGACAGTTCAAGCTCTAGCCAATCAAACGGCGTGTATGCTGGGAGAGACATACCGCAGGTCATTTCCTCATATTCCAAAAAATGGAGGAGAAATTAGCGGTAGCGAATCAATCACCCGGTGCTTTATGACCAGACCTACCGGGATATAAACCGGAGGAGCCAGGCATGGAGGGAGGTGGCAGAAACAGTGGTATGTTTTCGCCTGTTTTGGGGAGTTTATATCCAGTTTACTTCGGGCTTTTTTGCTTCGTATGTCGCGGGCGGGAGATTCATGTGATTGGTTGTTCGCAAAAAATCCCCAAGCTTCAGATACGCCCACCTCCAAGATTTTTTTAACGCTGCTGTGTAGACGTACCGTAAGTGTCATAGACAGTGTTACATTGCTATTATTATCCTTAAAATATATGTAAAACAAAACCACTTATGATCTTTTTATTTGAGTGGTTTACTAATGACAGTTAATTCTGTTTTTGCTCATGATGGTTTCATTTTTGTGAAAAATAATAAAATAATAAAATGCAATAACGTGCTTTAACCAGTAGGTGTCCCTTTCTATCAGCTGTGCACCGTTAGGGTGTAAATACAGCCTATCTACCAATTGGATCAAATATAAAAGTCAGCCGAATTAGTATTGATACTGCAAGGAGACGTATTGTGTGAAAAGAAATGTAAGATGTTGTTTAATTGCTGATATATTTATGATCCACGTCACGTTTTCAGTTTTGGCGGCAGTGCTTCCTGTTTGTCCAGAAGTCTTCTCATCAGGGCTCTATAAATACAGAACTACGGCAGATATGTCATATTTAATGCAGCCGAACCGTGTATTACAATGCCGTTATGTGATGACCTCCAAAGAGAAAAGCAAGCAAACTCGGAATAAAGTATTATTTTATTTTTTTTAAATGTTTTCGGATTTCACATCAACAGGAGTCCGGTTAACTAAAATGTCCGTGCGGAACAATACCCCCAACCCATAGATCCGTGGGTGAATAATGTCAATCACCACATTACACACATTCCTTCACATTTATATTTTAATTTACATTAAAGTATTTCGTGAGGCCTTCTAAAATGTTTTAAAATATAATTAGGGTTGTAGTTGAAGACTTTGTAAATTGCGTTGCCTGGCAACGCAATCGCACAACGTCACGTCCGTTAATTCCACATCCTCACCTCCACACACATGGATTAACATCGATTTAATACATTAATGTAGCCTTTGTTTCTGCTAAAAGAGGTGTCGACCAGCTAGGGCAACAAGAAAATCTAATTTTGACAATAAAAACCGACCAATAGGCGCGGTAGACCATTTGCTAGGCACTTCCGGGTATTTCTCCACTGGTTGGGCCCAAGCCCCCAGGAAGTGCGCCGGACTCTGATGAAAATATTCGTGCTGGCCAAACGGCGGTACTACACTTCCTTTTGGTTGCCAGGCCCGGAAACACTTTTTCCCATTGACTTACATGGGGAAAGAGTGGTCTGTAAATCGTTGGATAATTTTTTTTAAACTAAATAAACTACCCAGTATGAACACTTGTATAGCCCTTATTAAAAACATTCGTTCCTCAAGTTGTAAAATGTGCTAATAACGTTATTCTGAGAGTTATTTCCCTCTGCATTATGAACGCGCATCTAACCCACGGGACCGCGCCGCCCGGCACGTTCATGTTACGTGTTCAGCACTACATGCGTTTATCTTTACCCATGGATGCACAATAAGAACGGACCCATATCGCCTTACTGCCAGCCCACGGAGCTGTAATAATGGATATATTGCACATGTTTGCTGTAATTCATCATTTCTAAAATATTATACTACATGGGCTGTATGATTAATTACCGTAAATGTTGTATTAAATAAAGTTAATATTACCGACGTAGATTAACGTCCCTGTAGCTTCTTATTGCACTAAGAAGCTTATTGCACTGTATATATATATATATATATATATATATATACAGTGCAATAATTCTTTCATGCTAAATGAAGCTCTGTTGCTTGGATATCACTAGATCCTGTTACAGCGTAATATAAAAGTACATAACGATTGATGTGTAAATTAGCATAATTACTAGCTAACCGCTAGCTGCTAACTGCCGCCTCGTTAATATCAAATCTATCATAACAAACATTACCATGCTGTCATGAACGTGCGGTGCTGTTACGTGTACGCAAATTGACGTGCTTGATGTGAACGAGCATTTTGGGGGGCATGGTTAAAGTTGCGCATGCGCTATGAGCGCACATACGGGTACTTCTCAGGCATGCCGGGTAATCTGTGACGTTTCGCTCTCTCAAAAGTTGGGCCATTTTATCATCATGCGCGAATGAGCAACTCTCATAGGAATGAATGAGGCCCCGCCTCCCACGCTGTATCCAGTTCTTATTATACATCCATGGTTGGGCCATGTTAACAATACCGTGTAACTGTCACGTTTGAAGGGACGAAACCGTGACATATTCACGTCTCCCAGCATGGTAGATCGTCACATGTTCACGTCTTGCCGTGATACCGGGTTGGTTAAGAAACATATGGATAACAGTTATTTTATAACCAAGTTTAAAGCTGTTATAATTCATGTTTTTTATATTAACAATAGATCATAATGCCCGTCACCTTCAATAATACACTCCCAACAAGGTTTTACTTATTTTGTTTTTGTTTAATTTGCTTTTTGTGCATCGTAGTAATCCTTTGATTTCACCCCACTGTATAAAACATATTGTTATGTATGTATTTATTTATTTATTTATGTGTATTTAATCTGTTTTAATTGTAGTTCTTGTGCATAATGTTTTTTGCAATTATTCTGTTTTAATTGTCTTGATATAATTGAAAATAATAAATAATAATTCTAAATATAATAAATATGCAGAGTGTACAGCCACACAACATTTCCATCTCCTTTCAATAGACGATAAAATGGTTTCTGATGTTGAAAAAATATTTATTTTGACTCACAGTGGCTAGAAAATGTTGAGCTGCTTTTCATTTGGGTGTTAATTTCCAAAATATTACTTTTAAATGCTTTTCAGATGTGTTTAAAAAAGGACAAAAGAGTAAACGTACTTCGGCTCCAAATGAATCAGGCAGATTGGGAAATCCCATTGACATTCAAGTTAAAATGAATCATTCAGGCGTGTTGGTTCTAAAAACCAGTCACTGTGCAGCTTATCACTTCCTCAGTTTCTCCATCTTATCCTCACCTCACGTCCTGCAGGTTTATTCCTGGTCTCCTCATGATAACTCACAGGGTGCGACACAGATTGTGGTTTTAAGTGAAGTGAGTCTGCAGAGCCTCAGACAGGATGACTACTCTGAACCACAGCCTCAGTCATCGCCTACGCTTCAAAACACAGTCTCTTTAAACCACTCAGATATTTAGTAGCCGTTACGCTTTTTAGTTTTCACCTTGTGAGTGTGTTTGTGTGTGTGTGTCACCATGGCAAAACGTTGTCCTGGAGACATTTACTGTAACGGGAATCACCACAGAGGAGGTTTTAAGTTCTTTGTTATGAGTTTATATTTTTCTGTCTGTCACTTCGGTTGCATTACAGCGGTGCAAGATGCAGTCACTACACTTTACAGAGGTGTAGTTCAGATAGAAATGAAGTTCAAAGAAGGGTGTTATCCGAACAAAGGATGACTTTCAGTGCTCTTAGTCGGAGTTGGGGACTATAGGAAGTGGTGAAGAATTTAACATTTGTGTGATCCCATTGCAAGATATTTTACTTTAGTAATACCAGTATCACTTCCACATCTGAATGACGACATATAACCTTTGTGCATGCGTCAGTGTTTGATTTGTCATAAATTGACCTTTTATCCAATTTAAAGCAATATATTTTCAACACACTTAAGCGCGCTACTCCCTTTGTGTCGGCACTATCTATGCAGAAGTGAAGTTGAGTAATGAGGTTTTAGAGAAAATGCATGTATTTGGGAAGTAGTGAGCATCCAACCGGAAAACTGAGACTTGGACATCGGTTTTACTTTTTAAATTAATGGTTTTGAATAGTTTTGCTGTTGTTAAATGCTGCTCCCATTTACTTATTCCTCACTTCATGATACTAATCCTTTTCCTACCTTGAATGTTTACTTATTAGATTGTTTTGCTTGCCACTACCATACTGATTTATTTTTTATCTGAATCGGTCTAGTCTGTTTGTTTTAACAATGAACATTTTCCCTCTGTGGGACGGATAAAGGAATTATGACAACATGTGTAGATAACTGTGGAAGAATCTAATAATTCATTGAGATTTCAAGGCAACACGTGGTAAGAAACTGATGTGGAAATTATAATGTTGTGGGTTAAGTGAAGTGTACTCACAGTCTGGGTTGTAGCAGTACACATCCCATCTCTCACTCTTGTTTCTTCTCACTCCGTAGTCCACAACGCCAATCTTCCCAAAGCCACAGTTAGCGCCCGGTTTAACGATGGGGTACCCGACATGCCCTCTGTCGAACCATCCGGCTGCACACACATGGAAACCTGAAAAATAAAATATATCTGCTTGATGCAACCACTGATAATAAACCACTGTGTTCTGCCAGCCAAGCACGGAAACTCAGCCTCAAAGGTAGAAACCTGGACTCTCTGTTTGTTATTTTGTTGTGGGGGCCTCACAGTTACACTCAGCAGACCCCCAGATAAAACAGAGACCTCCTAGGTAGACCGCTGTGGGAAAACTGGTCTCAAGCGCTGAAAGGGGACAGGATCGAGTGGCTGGACTCCATCTCAAGAACAAATGGTGATATTACCCACACAAGAAGGTGTTAACGGACTTTAACAATGCTCCTGAGGCCGCTTAAAACCTGCTCATGAAACAGCAAAGCACTCGTGGAAAGAAGTGTTTCATCCTCGACCTTTGCCCTATGAACATGGGAAGTCTGAACGCATTCCAGCCTTGTATCTCTACTGTTACATTAGACATGGTGCTTTAAGTGTTTCATGGGAGAAAGGAAAGGTAAACCTCCCTACTTTCACTGGGTGGGTGCGGTATGAGTCTCCCTCAAGTGATGAATTATGATGCATTCACTCCCCTACAGTAAATCTCATTTAACAGGGTGTGTGTTTGGTGTGTGTACGTGAGTTTCTGCAGACCTATTTGACGAGCAGCCTCCAGTTGTTCGTTAGTGGCCAGCTTCCCCCCCTCGTATTTGCAGACGGCCTTGGCTTCTTTATACGTCAGCTGGTATCTCCCTTTGCGTGATTCCCGGTGGTAAACTCCAGCTGCTTGTTCTGAGAGAGAGAGAGAGAGAGAGAGAGGAGAGAGAGAGAGAGGAGAGAGAGAGAGAGAGAGGGAGAGAGAGAGAGAAGACGAGAGAGAGAGAGAGAGAGAGAGAGAGAGAGAGAGAGAGAGAGAGAGAGAGAGAGAGAGAGAGAGAGATCAAACAGCTGTTACCTCCATCTGAGGAAGGAATGTTTGCAGAAACCACAGTGACCTGCAGAGGGGATAAGTAACTACTTACGTACTTAAAGGGGCCCTTTTATGCTAATTTCCAGGTTCATATCAGTATGTAGGGCCTCTACTTTAAAGAGTCCTCTCCTGCTGATGTTCAGGTGCATATCAGTAGTGTCTCTACTTTAAAGAGTCCTCTCCTGCTGATGTTCAGGTGTATATCAGTATGTAGTGTCTCTACTTTAAAGAGTCCTCTCCTGCTGATGTTCAGGTGTATATCAGTATGTAGTGTCTCTACTTTAAAGAGTCCTCTCCTGCTGATGTTCAGGTTCATATCAGTATGTAGTGTCTCTACTTTAAAGAGTCCTCTCCTGCTGATGTTCAGGTGTATATCAGTATGTAGTGTCTCTACTTTAAAGAGTCCTCTCCTGCTGATGTTGAGGTTCATATCAGTATGTAGTGTCTCTACTCTGACATGTCTCCATGTTTTAATGTTCAAAAAGCTCTTTATTTTTCTCATACTACCTGTGCTGCAGCACCTCTTTTCACCCTCTGTCTGAAACCAGAGCCCAGGCTGCTCTGATTAGCTGGCCGGCTCACTTAGAGATGTCCCGCCCCTTACCCTATCATGTACAATGTGTTGGAGCGCTAGCCAATACAAGCGCAAGTGTTACATAGTGATGTCACTAAGTTTCTGAAGTAAACAAAGGAGTCCAATGGAGGTGTTTCAAGGGGGTTTTAACCTTTGCAGACCATTTACATGCACACACAAACCTATACAACACACTACAGGAAAGGGAAACCCTCAAACTGAATAAAAAGGGCTCCATTTGTACACATTTGAGTTTTTTTTATTTGAGTATTTCCATTATATATAACTTTATATTTCCACTACATCTTAGAAGTAAATATTGTTCCTCTTTTCCACTACATTTGTCTGACAGCTTTAGTTATTTGTCAGATTACAGTTTTCATTCCCTTCCTCCAGATGTGTTGGATGAAAGGATGAAGTGTTTCTATATGTGTTTAGAAATACTCCTCCTTCTTAACATAAATACAGTCTTTAAAAAGCCTCTTGGATCAGCGGGAAAATGCTTCGTCACTAAACTGAAAACAAGCTGTTTTTCGGAGAAACTCATGAGAAGTCGACTTTTTGGAGTTGATCTTACAGAATATGATGCCTTGCTGAAGATTTAACTAGCCAACAGTATATTAAGGAGTTAAAATGAGCAAAACCTTAAACATCTACCACAATACATTTCTGCATGAACAGGATAATCCAAATACATCACATATACCAGGGGTACCAAACTCAAATACACAGTGGGCCAAAATAAAAAAATGGGTACTAGTCGAGGGCCGGACTGGTTCAATGTTTATTGCGAAACTTATTGAAATGAACTTATTGCACATATTAAACCTGGAACTAACAAAGCTTAAATGATTGCCTATAAAAACAACATTAAACATTAAATAATCAGTTGCATTCATTTCTTATGGCTCTATCTGCAGCTTTTCCAGAGTCATTTCTTATGATTACATTTTTCCACAGGCCAACAACAGCTTCAAAAAAACTATTTCCCTCAAAGAACAAACCAAACATGCCCTGTTGTCGCAAGAAAGAAAGTGCAGAAGGAAACATCCATGTAAACTCAGTTTGCTGCTCTGTGATGCTAGTTCAAGCCAGATACTTGGCATCTCATCTTGGGTGCAAGGTCATCAATGTTTGGGGTCAGGCTCTGAGCTGAGGAGACCCTCAGGATTGAGTGAAGGTGTGCGTGCAATATACCAGCGGGCCAGATCTAATAGTAATTAGAAATTATCCTGCGGGCCGAAATTAGGCCCCCGGGCCTTGAGTTTGACACATGTGACATATACTAATAACACACAGAAAGGGAACATTTTGCTGCTCAATGACCAAGTTTACGGATTATACTTTAAGTAAATGTTGAACATAATACTTGTAAACGTGAGTAGAGTTTTGAATGAAAGACTTTTACTTGTAATTAAGTATTTTTACAATGACATTCATACTTTTAATCATGTAAAAGATCTTCTTCCATAGCTTCAGCAGGATACTTCAAGTGTTTGATTTGCAAAACACACAACAGTACAGGCTAATAGGTGACAATGTGTAGTAAAAAGGTGAAGGTTAAGCTAAGCCAAACATATAAAAGATTAAAGGGAGAGGTTTCCTGTGTGAGATTGTTCTACATTTTGAAAGTTCACCAGTCATTTGGTAATTTGCTCTGGGGTCTTATCAGTGGGAGCTCTGATCCTGTTCTAGTTTCACTCATGCATGACGGCAGAACTGGGCAGAAAGCTCTCAGAAATGAGTCTCAAGTGGATGTTTTGATCTGGTGAACCGGTTTGATGAATGTTTTGTACACTAATTAAACTCTTCTCTCTGCTACAGGAAACACTGCCTCTTAAACCCATTAGGTTTGTTACAGTGACCATACTTTTTAGAAAACATGGAGAACCTCCCCCCAAAAAACATGTTGTAGACATGAGAGAAACGCTGTGCTTGTGATTCAGCTTTGTTAAGCCTATTAGCAATATGAAACACCTTTCACCACATAAAGAAAACCATTTGGGGTTTATAAAAACGAGTTACAGGTGTTTGGAGAGTAATGCACACGAGGAAACACTCCTTTAAAGCTTACTGTAAAAAGGTAAAGCCATTACAGTGCTCCTAAATGTGTTGAGCTATCTTTTGGTAACACTCAGATGTGTTTACATTTGGAAAGTACTGAGATGAAGTCACTCCTCGTGTTTACTGGGCTCCAGCAGCCCTGCCAGCCCATAAACATGCAGTTTGGCAGAGCTGCTGTGTTGCCTTCATTATTATTCCTTGTTAGTCCTCACAATGTGTCTTTATGTGAGGGGATTTATTGCTGTGCTTGCAAAAACTGACTGAAAACAATCCCATGTAAAGTAGGCCTAGTGTACAAGATTACATGTGAAGGAAATTAAATACGTCACTTTGCATTAAAACAAAAGCTGGCTTAATCAAAAATATGGATAAAAAAACGTGATGTAAGCAACACTGGCTAATAAAGTTGAAACTGAACATTTAAATAAACTACAGATTAAACAGATTTTGATGCATAACAAGAAGGCAAGCACCTAGTAATCCACTCGAGTTATGGCACTTATTATATAAATATAATTGGTCGTTATTTGTTCATTTGGGTCATCACAATTATTAGGCTACTATACTAATTACTAAAATAATAATAATTCCCTTACCAGCTTTGAGAACACTTTAATGCATCAATCATTATAAAGCATATCATATATATTATTCTGAAATGGACCAATCTGCACAATGACTACTTTTACTGTTGCTACTTTCACTATATTTTGATGCTAATACTTTTCTACCTTTACTCGAGGAACATTATGAATGCAGGACTTTTACTGTAACGGAGCATTCCTACACTCTGGTACTTCTACTTTTCCTTAAGTACAAGATCTGAGTACTTTTACTTTTACTTTAGTACAAGATCTGAGTACTTTTACTTTTACTTTAGTACAAGATCTGAGTACTTTCTACTTTTACTTAAGTACAAGATCTGAGTACTTCTCCTCTGGCTACAATGCAGAAATAGTAAACATGCAGGTGATTCATAAAGTGTGTGTTCTGCTTTTTAGCTGAAAGTGAAACAGCTTAACCAACTGTTTTTTCTATCTAAATTTACAATTACAACAACTTAAAAAACAGAGATTTACCCAGCCAGATGGAGTTATGAAATATTCCGTCCTTGAAGCCCCATGCCTGCGCCTCTTTGAGCAGAAAGCCCAGCGAGCAGAGCAGAGAGAAGCAGTTCATCCTGTCTGAGAGCCGCTGTTCCTCCAGATGTGTCCGAGCTCTGCCTCTCTGCTGCTGCCTTTATACTGCTGCTACTGCGGCTGCTGCCCCCCCCACAGAGACACACACACACACACACACACACACACACACACACACACACACACACACACACACACACACACACACACACACACACACACACACACACACACACACACACACACACAACCATTGGTCACTTACAATAAACCAGGGAGGGGGGAGGAAGAACTCAGATCCTGAGATCCATGAGTAGGGGGCATACATTCAAGATTTCAACATGATACCGAAAATTCACTTGCTCAAAAATAATTAAATTAGATAACACCAAAAAAATGTTTTATATATATATATTTTTTTATATATATTATACAAAAAAGACATTAAAGAACATCAATAGTTATATATATATATATAATAACTTGCTTTATATTTTGTTACTGTACATTTTTAATTCAACATGTATATTTTCTACTTTCTTGTTTATTTCTAGTCTTCTAATTTGTAATGTACAATGCCATGTCTTTGTATGCTGCTGCAACACAAACATTTCCCAAATTGGGATCAATAAAGTACTTCTTATCTTATCTTAACAAAGTTGATGGAAAATGGTGGTCATTAAATAATATTACATCCCCACTCGAATACAATTATTTCCAAACAAACAAAAACAAACCCCCCCCCCCCCACCACTGACACAAATGCATGTCCTAATCTCACTTTAGTAAAAGTATTATCAGTATCTATAAGGCCCCAATACATGTGATATATTATGATATATATATATATTATGATATATATATATATATATATGGCATTATTAGATTGTATTCTCTCAGGTGTTAAAGTGGACCTATTATGCCATATTGGAAAAATATATTGTAGGGCCATACCTACACAAAACATGTCTGTGAAGTTTGTTGGTTAAAATACCAAACAGATCCCCCATTGTAGCCATGCCTCAAACTGCTCATACCCCTCTGTTACAGCCCTGTTAGAGAAACACAGATTTTGGGTCCTTAGCTTGAAACAACAAAAAAGAGGAGGCGGAGCTAATGCCTGATCAGAATTCTACCGGGGATAAAGTTAAATTCTGCTGTGATAAAACGCCATCCTGTTCTAAACCACATCAAGGATTATTTCTGAAACAGTATGGAGCTCAAATGCTTTTTCTCTTGCAGGTTTATCACAAGATGAGTTCCTTTTTTTATTTCCTGCTTTTTAAACACATGTGCTCTCCAGTACAGGTTAGCTCTGAGTGTTAGCGAGGCTTGCTAATGTAAACAAAGACGAGATTACGTCCAAAACACGTCAGGCATTGTTTCTGATAGCAACTTTCTGTGGGTCCGCCGCCGATTTGACGTCATATCGGCAGCAAATCTGTATCCGCCCTGTTTTTAAAAGATTTGGGTACGGAGGGAAAGGGAAAGGGTTTTATTTACTGACGCTGCGTGAGTTCCCCGACACACCGGGGACACATATTTATGTATAAAAGACATCAAAAAGTGCATTTTGCATGATAGGTCCCTTTTAAGTAACATTAACTTTGATTTTCGGCCACTAGCAGGCAGGATTGAGAAAGGAATGAAATCTTGACACACTGATAATCCAAAGGGACACATACATATTAGTTTACATATCATCAAAGTTATCCAACGTCTGAAAGAAATCAATTATCTCAGCGTGGATTTAGACAACACAATGTCGTTTTTTAAGTCCTGATCAAATTAAGATGGGACGGTTTTCTACCTCTTCTTCCAAACTGTTCATATTGGAGATGACAGTGCCTCGGCTGTTTTGTGTGTTTATCTAAAGTCAGAGTTTATTCTTATTGTTTAATCTGGTGTTGTTTTCTGCTTCTGATTCAGAGTGTGTCATCATGTCTTAAAGCCTCCTACTGAGCGGGAACTACCACAGAAGAAGTTTTTTAGTAATTTAACATCTGGATGTGGACAGATTTTATCACCACCATAGTGTTGCAACCGTGCAGGAAGCATCCTTAAAACCTTACAGATGTTTAGTTAAGATTCAAATAAAGATCAACCTAGAATTTGGGGTTAGTAAATAAAGACGAGCCTGATAGAAAATCTCTGGTTTTAAGCAGATGTGGGGAAAACATTTTAGATCTTTTACAGATTACACAGGTATTATCAGCTAAATATACTTCAAGTATCAAAATTAAAAGCACTCAGTATGTAGAGTGGCTCCTTTAACAGCATTATATTATTATAGATTATTATATTATCCTGTTTTTATCACTAAGTTATATGAAAGAGCATATAGTGTCTCTCCTGTGACATGTCTCCATGCTTTAATGTTCAAAAAGCTCTTTATTTTTCTCATACTGCCTGTGCTGCAGCACCTCTTTTCACCCTCTGTCTGAAACCAGAGCCCAGTCTGCTCTGATTGGTTAGCTGGCCGGCTCTGTTGTGATTGGTCAACCGCTTAGAGATGTCTCGCCCTTTAGCCTATCACAAACAATGTGTTGGAGCGCTAGCCAATAGAAACGCAAGTGTTACATGAGGATGTCACTATGTTCCGGAAGAAGAAGAAGAGACACTTTATTTATCCCTAAAGCTGGCTACACACCAACCCGATTTTGGGAGTCAGAGGCCGTCAGAGGCAGTCGGGCATTCGCGGCGCCCTACTCAGGTTGGTGTGTCCCGCACCGTCGTCTCTTTATGGCACCTTTTCACACCTCCCGCGACCGATTCAACATGTTGAATCGGCCGCGGGAGGTGTGAAAAGGTCAGAGAAAGTCGGCCCAAGCAATCACTCTGATTGGCTGTTCACACTACCGCTGCCTGCTGGTAAGGACAGTTATTGCCACTCGTCGACTGAAGTATTTGCGGCGTGTTCGTAGGCGGGCGGCGTAGGCGGGCGGCGTAGGCGACGCAGAAGTCGGGACGCAGAAGTCGGGACGCCTTCGGTACGCGTTCTTTGGTCTCAGGTGGTTGTGTAGCGGCCTTTACAGGGAAATGTCTTTCCCCACTCTGTTGTGTTTACACACATTACACACACAGAGGATATACATGCACAAACACAGAGGATATACATGCACACACACAACCACATGCAGATAGGAGAGGTTGCAGAGCAGAGAGGCTGCCAGGTACCCGGCGCCAAGGGAACAGGTTCGAGGTTAGGTGCCTTGCTCAAGGGCACCTCGGCAGTGGCCTTGGAGGTGAACTGGCACCTCTCCAGCTACCAGCTCCCTCCATCTTTTTTTGTTGTTGGTCAGATCGGGACGTGAACCGACGACCCTTCGGTTCTAAGACCAAGTCCCTACAGACTGAGCCACTCCAGTAAACATAGGAGACCAATAGAGAAACTCCCTCTGGAGGGAACACAGGGATTTGAGCCTTTGCAGAGCATTTACATGCACAAAAACCAAATACAACACAATACAGGAAAGAGGAAACCCCAAAAGCATAATAGGGCCTATTTAATGTGAGAGTGCACACAAACACACCAATGGCTGCTGGGTCAAATTATCCTGAATTGGTTCCAGATCTGGGAGGAAATGACGAGTTCCTTCTTCATTCTCAGCGGCCTCTCCCATTGAAACCCACACATGGAAAGTGGGTCTCAGACGCAGTGATTGTGACATACTGTAAATTACAGCTGCTCTTTAATAGGAGATTCCTCATCATTTCCATGTGTTAAACAAATAGAGCAAGGAGCAATGGTTACGCATGATGAAATGAAAAGCCTGTGTCATGATTATAAGACAATAAACATGCATTAAATTATTTATGCTACTGACATCATTTCTGTCATGAGCAATAAATGCAACACATCATGACATGGGCTCAGAGTAAGAAGGAAAGACAGCATAATGTTGACTTTGAATTCAAATGGATCTGACTCTTGTAGTTATAATTGAACACATTTGTTTCAGATGTTAAAGGTGGACAGATGATGTTGAACAGAGAGATGCATATTGGTAAAATGAACAAAATTAGGCAAAAGAAAATCACCTTAAGAAATACTTTGAAAGACTCGACATCCTTAATAATGAGTGTGAACTTTTAACATTTAGTGACACAAATAAGCTTTTATAACCCCGACAGTTGAAGCTGGGTTTATGCTTCTGTGTCAGCTAAATGGCTTTAGCATGGGAATTGATGAACTGAAAACATATTGAGCTTTGGATATACAGATGTAGCACCTCATTTCGGACGCCCCTACCCATGTGGGTCCGTGATCGGCACGGGGTGGGCCACTGGCTAGTGACTTATCCGACCGGCCCACATCGTCCGACCGGCCCACTTCAGTACCGGCCCATCGGGATTCGTCCCGAACGTCCCGATGGCCAGTCCGCCCCTGGGGTGGGCCCTCGCTGAAAGGAAAACCCCCCGCATGACTTGATACGCCCCCTTGATAAATACATTAAATTATAATGAAACCAGCTGCAATGGATCATGGATCCACCAGGGGGAGCAGTGATTAAAAAGCTGCCACACTGGAACTAAATAAACAGCTCATCGCTCTACAGTAGAGGTATCTGATATAGCGGATATTTGTTAAGATCCATATGTCACGGATAGGATCATATTTTGTGCTAAATAAGAGACATGTACTCATTTACAAAACATCACCATGTTATTATTTAACAAAATAATGTTGTTTAATCCACGTTGGTGTACTACTACAACTATACAACAACAATCGTTAAACATCAAACACATGATACAAGATAAAAAAAATGTTTCCCTCAAAACATAATTGACATTGAAGTTCTGTTGTATGGGAATGTTTTTTGTTTAAAAGCTAAAATGTGTGAAGTGTAACAGATAGGTGTTTAACCAATTCACTTTTGAATTTATGGCGAATATGTTCTTCCCTTTTAACTCTTTGCTTATTCTTCATATCAACATTGACTTTATAGTTTTGTTTAGCATCCTATGTTTGTATATTTTTTGTAGTATTTGTGTGTATTCTAACTTATTCTGTATATATGTTATCTTGTTTATTCTACATAATAATAATTTAAAAAATATTTTTTTATTTTTTATTTATTTATTTTTTGCATTTTGTATCTTGTAAATTGTGTAACTTGCTGCAGTTAAATACCATCATACTATGTGCAATATGTGCTATATGTGCAATATATACATTATATACATATGCCATTAATAACTGTAATATATACCTGGCTGCTAAACCCTAAGAACTGTTACAGGATTTGTATTTTGGAAAGTATTTTTCTTTTACTTTTATTTTTTATATTATATTTTTATTATATCATAACTTAGTACTTGTTTTCTTAGGGTAACATTAAGCTGTCTGTGGCTCTTTCCTGCTGTAACGATGCAGATTCCCCTCTGTGGGACTAATAAAGGTATTCTGATTCTGATTCTGAATCTAATCTATATATCTTTCTACTGTTGATATGTTTATTTACCGTTTTATTTTTGTTGTTTTACTCATGTGCGATTCTGCTGCTGTGACAAAACGATTTTCACAATTTGGGATTAATAAAGTACATATTTATTTACTTATCAACATACAGTAAAGAAAATAATATGTTACTGTTTTTTAAAGCTTATTTCTGTTGCCAACAAGTGTCCAAAACACTGTTTATTTAGCTTTAAAGTTATTCAATACATGCTGAATTTGCATTAATCTCACTACTAAACCTGTAACAACACTTTAACCCTTGTATGGTATTCGGGTCTGTGGGACCCGTTTTCATTATTTAGGCAAGGCAAGGCAAGTTTATTTATATAGCACCTTTCAGCACGCGACAATTCAAAGTGCTCTTTTAGCTAAAGAAAAATGATATGATAAATTATTTTTTCAAACTCACACTCAATGGCCTTGGCTCATTTTCTGTGAAGAACATATATCAGAACACATTTTCAATGACCACCCACTGTACCCCCCCCCCCTACACATTTACATTACATACAGGGTGTTCGGGACCTATGGGCGGGACACAATAAATAAAGCTTCGCCAGTTTGGGTCCTTATCACAACTGATCAAGATGGCCAAAAGATTCTCTGCTCAGAGGGCCTTGCAAATGATTTTGGTTCTGATATATGTTCTTCACAGAAAATGAGCCAATGAAAAAATAATTTATCATATCAATTTTCTTTAGCTAAATAATGAAAACGGGTCCCACAGACCCGAATACCATACAAGGGTTAAGGTACAAAAAAAACTAAAAAAACGAAGCACTTGTTGAGTTAATTTAGGCCTTGTATCTGATTCACCAGCACTTACTTATGCTTTGAGCACCAAGAAAAGCACTATATAAATAACATGTATTATTATTATTATTATTATTATTACTATGGTATGATCTTGCTTTAAGTGATATATCTGCACTTTCCTTGTTGTTCGGAGTTTGATTCTTTATGGTTTTTGCACTTATTGTAAGTCACTTTGGATAAAAGCGTCAGCTAAATGATATGTAATATGTAACGTCATAATAAACTTAAGTTCGGTTGTGAAAGTCTCAGTGAACTTGAATTATTTGGAAATCCTCGTCTCTACCAGGAAGTTGTGGAGTTTCCCCGAGCGTTGGGGGGTAACATGTGGTCAGCGATTACTGCCCTGAGATGACGTCCTCTGCACACATGTCCAACACGTTTCTGGAGACAAAGCTTGTTTTATTGTTCAAACTTTATTTATTTTTGTGTATTGTTTACACACAATCAGTCCAGATGGGGGATGGGCGTAGATCAGGATAATAGTGTCTTTGTTTCTGGACGTTTCTTTTGGCTTTTACTTTGTTCTGTGTAACTCTGCCAGGCTGTACTCAATGACTTCCATGACTTAACATCCTGGCACTGGCATGTGTCAAACTGTGCTGCTGTTCCTCGCACACACACACACACACACACACACACACACACACACACACACACACACACACACACACACACACACACACACACACACACACACACACACACACACACACACACACACACACATACACATACACATACACATACACATAACACACACACACACACACACACACACACACACACAACCCTATATGAGTATTTTGGCCGCCCCTTACTTTTCTTTGTACTTTAATTTATGCAGCAACGAATGCATACCTTGCAACAGTTACCATTACTAGTCTTTTTTGTATTATAATCTATTGATGTTGACATAATTGATACAATTCTTTGAAGGTCTTCCTTTTAGGAGGCTTCATACTGAGCTAGGAATTACAGTTCAAAGTCAAAGTCAACTTTAATGTCAATTTTTCTGTGTGTTTGTTCAAACAGAGAGATCGAAATAACGTTTCCAACAATCCCGAATACAAAATACAATAATACAATTATACCAGGGTTTAGCCGGTAATTACTGGTTTTTAGCTGGTAAAATGTATAAAAAACCGGTAAATTCAAAACCTGCCGGTCAAAATGTGCGCACGCACGCACGCACGCTTTGCTTTGAATGTTTGCCTAGGGCCCCCACACACTCTAGAATCGGCACTGATAACACATCATCTCGGCTCGCGCAGCACGCTCACAGGCATAGATTGCGCAATAATTTATTGCGCACCTTGGAGGTGAAGTCCAGGCATATTGTATTTCAAGAGAGAATACGATAAATCAATCAATCAATGTTTATTTATATAGCCCAATATCACAAATGTTACATTTGTCTCAGTGGACTTCACAGTTTGTACAGAATATCAGTATGACAATACGACACCCTCTGTCCTTAGACCCTCACATCGTACAAGGAAAAACTTCCAGAGAAAACCCCACAGTTTAAAGGGGAACATGGGAGAAACCTCAGGGAGAGCAACAGAGGAGGGATCCCATCTCCCAGGACGGACAGACGTGCAATAGATGCCGTGTGTAAATCAAAGAGATAATACATTTTACAGCGTAGGTAGACCAAATGTTTGGAAATGCATGTGTCTATAATAAGAAGATGAATCCACGAGGATGTCAACAATCCTGTGGGAGCCATCAGGGAAGTAGTATGATGAGAGTCAGGCAGGATCGCAGAGACAGGTTCAGCCACGACTCGAAGTCCAGGACTCAGATCCAGAACTCAGGATAGAGGATCCAGGACACAGGACCGCAGCAACAGGATCAGCCACGACTCAGGATCCCAGTGTAGATATAGACACAAAAAAGAAATTTGGGGGAAGCTGGGTTAATCGGAACATGAGAGTACACAGGTACAGACAGAGAGAAGGAAGAAGTAAGGTGTCCCCCGACAGTCCAAGCCCATAGCAGCCAAACTAACGTGTCTACGTACATGCACTCCCTTAGGATAGGTTGAGAAGAAGTAAGGAACAGAGGTGGAGAGGCACAACGTATCTACGTACATGCACTCCCTTAGGATAGGTTGAGGGAAAAGGGTAGTAGGTAAGAAGTAGGGAACAGAGGTGGAGAGGCACAACGTGTCTACGTACATGCACTCCCTTAGGATAGGTTGAGGGAAAAGGGTAGCAAGTAAGAAGTAAGAAACAGAGATGGAGAGGCACACGCAGGGAGAAAGGTCCCCACTGGAACCTTAATTGGAATTGGTGAGAGGTAAGGAGGTACGCTGTGAATACGGTCTAAACACTCCCCGGCCGGAATAGGCCTCTCTGCAACCTGTTACCCTCTAATGGCGCGTTTCCACTATACAGCCTCGCTCGGCCCCGCTCGGTATGGCTGGGCCGCGATTGGCCTCGTTAGGACCAGCTCACTTTATGGCGCGTTTCCATTACAGTTTAGGAACTGGGGTAGTATCTATAGTAACGCAGTATAGGCGGAGCGACGCTGCTTAAAACTGCCGTGACGTCATCTTCAATGCGACACAACAATGGAGGATGTGAAGATGTGAAAGCGATCGTTTGCTTGTTTTTTGCTGTGTGGTTTATTATCACAAGAAATAGACAAGAGTTGTTTCGAAAGAGGCGACGTATAGCAAGACGAGGTATAGAAGAAGCTGACGCGAGAGTTCGGGCAGTCCTCCTACGCCGCAGAGACTACAGGACGACTCGAATCACTACTAACTACAATGCTACTTGGTAAGCTAACGTTCGCTAACTAGCAATGTGTTTAGGCTCACGCTCCCTATACGACCAAAGTATTTCAAGTATTTAATTAATTGTAGCTACCACTTTTACGTATTAAAATATGTATGCTTTTGTTTGTGTATTTCAGAAGTTACCGACCGAGCTACCGAGTGGTGGAATGTGATTGTTCCATCTTTCACACACTCAGTGGGTGGAGAACTTCAGGATGCCTGAGGAAAACCTACGTTCATTACATGAATTCAAAAGAGGGCATTATGAACAGAAAACAGCGAAGTTGTCATTCAGGAATTAAGGTGTTTAAAAATGTGTAAAACTGATGTGTTTTTTCATGTTTGCAAAATGTAATACATGTTTATTCATTGATAAAAGCAATAAATACTGAGGACATTGTGAGAAAGCGACATTTGTGTATAAAATGAAAAGGCGGAATTGTATAATATATGTTAAAAACCGGAATGTTTTGCTCGTTATAAGTTAGTCAACATTACATTACATGTTACTTGGGTCTGATGCGCACCTGAATACCTAGAATGTATAATGTAATACCTAAATATTCATTGTATTGAACATAAATACATCTTTTCTTTTTCACATACATGTGTTTGTCAAATTATTTAAACCAAAAAAATGTTATCAGAATTGACTATTTAGTAAATATTTGAATTTCAAGCACCAGTACTGCCCCCATAATAATAATAATCTAATAAATTAAGCAAATATCAAAGCAAACTATAAACATAAATACAAAAGTGTAAAACACAACAGAACTATATTCATAAATGCAAGTGTAAAAAATTGTTAACATGGATGGAGGCTAAAGTATCCACAGCATAAAATAATATGATTATGATGGTTTGTCTGAAAGACACAGCCTCAAGGTTCAAGGTTTTTTATTTTGTCATACGAACATAGCTACAGTGTAGTTATGACAATGAACATCTTAGGTCACAGGCTCCTCCAACAGTGCAACACAATAACCCAGATCAACAGAAATATAGTGCAAGTAAATATTAAGCGCTGTGCACCGCTCTCTTTGTATAGGTGTTTTATTTTGTTCTCTTCTCTTTGAAATATATAAGCAATGTGTTTGAGTCTAGCACAACGAGGGTATTACAATTGAGTAATTTTTACTACATGTATTTATCATGTATTCTTAATACCATTACAAAATATGTAATGTTATGTTTTAGAGGAGGACCTCAAGCTAGCAAACTCAATTTCAAACAGTATGCAGAGTTGTCCTGCTAAAGAGTTAAAATGTATTATTTAACCAAGTATTTATTCTCTTATTTGCTTTAATTGCAACAGATGATAAAGGTTTCACTGTGATAAGTATTCTCTTAAATCCATAAACCCCTGTACAGTGCTTTGTGGACGATGGTGTTTATGATATTTCTGACTGCAGAGGGACGCCTAGATGATGCCATCTTTCTGTGTGATCGCTGGTGGGTGCAATTATTTATCAACAAGCAATAAGATAAGACATGGCATTGATTCTGCTGGGCCAGTTGCCGTTCCTGCAGGGCCAGATCCTCTCCTCCTCGGTTTGTGCTGTTGATGCAGAGGACGTTGTTCGGAACTGTTCCTCCTCGCTAGTCCCAATGTAATCATCTAGAACAGAAACATGACTTGTAAATTCCACAAACTACTGCAGCACAATACTATAAATAGCAACAACAACTATAGAAAAGACAAACTGAACGTAAACAATGGCACATATGGTGTTAGCAAAGAATAGCTCTCGCTAATGCTATCTGCCTAGCTAGCCTTCGGGGCTCCATAAAAGCATGGGTTGTCGAACATAAATGTAAGGATAAAATAGACTTATTTGTTAGAAGTGAGCTTTAGAACAGATAGGGACACAAAGCAGGGACACAAAGCTTTCAAGCAAATAACAGAGCGTTAGCAAAAACGTACCATGCAGACTCCAGTAACGCCGTTGCAGAGTCCAGTGTCTGTGTAGAGACCTCCTGAAAGACTTTGATATTGCGAGTTGTCCCGTCGAGCACCCGCTGGACCTTATCATCTGCAATATAATGGACGTCGTCACTTCCTCGACCGACCATGGTGTGCTTTTATTTGCCATTGTTGTAGCTCCTCTGTTAACAAAAATGGATTATCTTGCGCGCAGATTGTGACGATTCTCTCCGACCAATCAGCAGCCGAGAGCGTTGACGTCACAAACTCAGCCCGGTTGTCTTTGGCCCTGGCCCCACGATTTTATGAGGCCAGAAAAACTGTGAGTTAGGACCCGCCGGCCGGTACTAGGCCAAGTGGAAACGCAACCACAAACGGGCCGCTGACGTCACAGCCCTCTTAAACCGGGCTGCGGGCTGTAGTGGAAACGCGCCATAATAATAGAACCTCGAGAGGTCAGAAAGGGGAAAGGTTTGGATAAAGTGAAAATAGAATACATAGATTACAGAAGTAGAAAGTATGAGAAGTAGAGAGAGAATAGATTTAGAAGAATGAGAAGTAGTAATAACCTTAGTTTTAAATATAAGATCTAAGTTTTTAGGATTTAAGTGAAAGAGTAAGAACTAAAATGTATAGGTGAAGAGGCACAACGTGTCTACGTCAATGCACTCTTATTAGATTATTTTATTTTATCAACTATAAGCTTTATCAAAAAGGAAGGTCTTAACCTGTTACGCACGGCCCCCCCGGTACCGGGCGGATAAACGCGTCATTTGCAGGAAACAACGTCTAAGGAATCTTAATATTTAATAAAACTATGAATGTTTTATATCCATGTAACGGGAAGAAACTCAGCTAACTGATCTTTTTCATTTTTTTTTCCAAAAAAACCCCACAATGCTAGCACTCAGCCTCTGAATTAGCCACGAGCGAAAAAATTTAACCTAAAACGGCACTTAAACTCACAATAACTCCCTTATTACTTATCCTAGATGCACAGCCAACCACTCGTTTTTGGTGTCCTGGAGACACTGAATCTGTGTAAAAAACCTCAACACTCAGTGATAAACATTTGCGATGCTATAAACGAAAGCGTACATCATAACATGTGGAGCTAAGTAGCTAGAAACGCTAACATGGCTTACCTTGGTCAAAACTGGTCTTCAATGGCATTAAAACGATAAAAAAAACGATGCTGCAGTTAATCCATAGGTTCATCCAATGTATCTGTGCCCTCTTTGAAATTATTTCTGATAATCCATAAGCAATAAAACTGCTTTTTTGTTTCCAAATGCCAAAGCTAGAATGCAGCTCCACTCTAACCTAGATTTACATGCGCGCAGCCCCCACCTTTTCTCTTTACAATGAGTGTGTATGTGGGCCTCCCCCTTCGATTCTATTGGCTCTAACGGTCAGAAAGAGGTGTCAACCATCAAAATCGAGCAAGGGGGGCCAGAGATATGAAAAAAAAAACATTTTCACCCAAATCACCTCAGAGGTGGGGTGGTTTTGGCTAAACCTCTCTAAAAAGGTCAAATGTCACTTGTTTTGCATCAATCTTGATACAGGGTACTTATTATATGTTGTACTTTGGATTCCTAAAGCTTTTAGTCTACTAACCCATCATCCAAGGGTAGTTTTCACTATCTGTAAAAAATAATTTTTGGACGGACACTATAATTTACAGTTTTTTACTATGTAAAATCTGAATTTTCTTTAAAATAAAAAACATTTATATTGATTCTGACACTTCTACATCCAACTCACAGATGTAACCTTGCTTTGATAAAAGAAATTATTCATATAACCCTTTTAGAAGTTAGGTTGTAGTCATTTGTTTTGGGCATGTCATTTTCGAGCCTGAAACATGAAAAACAGGCTTGGTGCTTAACAGGTTAAGCGTACTCTTAAAAATGGATAGGCTGTCTGCCGCCCGAACACAAACTGGAAGCTGATTCCACAAAAGTGGAGCTTGATAAAAAAAGGCTCTGGCTCCCATTGTACTTTTAGAGACTCTTGGAACAACCAACAACCCTGCATTCTTGGAACGCAATGCCCTAGTAGGACAGTGGGGTATAATGAGTTCTTTAAGGTAAGATGGCGCCTGCCCATTAACCTGTTTAGCCCAAGAGATCCCGGTACCGGGGCCCTCCCGCAACATCTTGCAGGAAACAGTGTCTGAGGGCATGTTCATTTAATAAACTATGAATGTTTTATATCCATGTAACGGGAAGAAACTCATCCAACTGATCATTTTTATTTATTTTTCAAAATAAAACCCACAATGCTAACGCTGAGCCTCTGAATTAGCAATGAGCGGAAAAAAAACAGATTACTGCATCCGAAAATCACTTTTCTACATCCAACTCACAGGTTTATCATTACTTTGAGACAAAAGATTATTAATGTAACCCTTTTAGAAGGGAAGATATGGTCATTTGTTCTGGGAATGTCATTTTCGAGCCTGAGACCTGAAAAACAGGCTCAGGACTTAACAGGTTAAGGGCTTTGCAGGCGAGAAGAATAATTTTAAATTCTATCCTGTGTTCTATAGGGAGCCAGTGTAAGGCAGCCAGAACAGGAGTAATGTGGTCCCTTTTCCTAACTCTGGTTAGTACGGGTGCTGCAGCATTTTGAATTAGCTGAAGCAACTTAAAGGGGACCTATCATGCAAAATGCACTTTTGTACGTCTTTTATACATGAATATGTGTCCCCGGTGTTCCAGGGAACTCACCAAGTGTCAGAAAACACAACCCTCTCTATTTTCCTCCATACCCAAATCTCTAAAAAAGGGGCTGCAACGGATCTGATAAAAACTGATCCAGATTTGAACACTGTCCTGACGTCAGGACGGTGGCGCTACGGCTATTGGGCCAACTCCACCAATCAGGAGGAGACAGCCACGGCCATTGCCGTTCGAAAGCGCTGGAGACGCTGTAGTACATATGCCAGGCCAGTAGATGGTGCTGTTCTCACTGAATCTGCCCTTGCTAAAACAGAGCTAGAAATTGTCAAATTGAGCAAAATGAGGCATGGCTAAAATGCATGATCTGTTTGGTATTTTGAAAAAAAAAAAGTATAAATATGCCTTATATAGGTATGGTCCTACACTATATTATTCAAATATAGCATGATAGGTCCACTTTAACTGACTTCTTGGTACACCCTGATAATAAAGAGTTACAATAATCCAGCCTAGAAGTAACAAATGCATGGACTAGTTTCTCAGTCCTTGAGATTAATTTTATGTGGGCATTAAAAGATAAATCCTGATCAAATATAACACCAAGATTCCTTACAGTCTTACTGGAGGCCAAATTGATGCCATCCATAGTTAGTATATCTTTAGATAATTTGTTTCGTAGATTCTTTGGGCCGAGTACAGTAACTTCAGTTTTAGCCGTGTTTAACATCAAAAAGTTTAAGGTCATCCACGTTTTAAAGTCCTTGAGGCAATCTTGAATTGTATTTAGATGATTGGTTTCATCAGGCTTGATTGATAAATATAGTTGAGTATCATCCGCATAACAGTGGAAATTTACAGAATGATTCCTTATAATATTGCCTAGCGGAAGCATATATAATGTGAACAAAATAGGTCCAAGCACTGAGCCCTGTGGCACTCCATGGCTAACTTTGGTTTGCATGGAAGATTCATCGTTGACACACACAAACTGAGAGCGTTCAGATAGATAGGACCTAAACCAGCCTAAACGATGCGTAGTTCTTTTGGAAAACATGTTTTTATTTGAGCCTATTTACCTCGTTAACGTAAATAATACTCGTTAGATTGACACATGCATTATTTGTGATTAAAATAATGGTTGTTGGTAATGTATTAGTGACCCCCACAGATGTATGATTTCCCTGCGTCCAGACCCCTCCTTATGGGAGCTCAGCTCCCATTGGCTCCCACATAACTTGAACCCTGGCCTGCCCTTTATGACAAAGGCCTTGGGGAAGTTGAAAAAGATGTGGCTTCAGCTGAATACATTGCCAATAATCTAATTTATTTTTATTTATTATATTTATTATGTTCAGTAGGTTGTGGAAGTGCGCCCCAAAATATTTGTTGATCTTCTTTATTGGTATTTATTAATTTGATATTATTTATTTAAATGTAGATATAAATGTATAATTTATTTTATTTATATTTGTATTGGTTTTTCAGTTGAATTATACTTAAGGTTCAGGGTAATCAACTGTTAAAAAGATACTGTTCAAATTATTATTATATTTTTTTAAAGTTCAATAAATGGATGTTTTCAAAGTCAATGAATAATCGTATTTAATAATCGTGATATCAATATTGACCAAAATAATCGTGATTATGATTTTTGCCTTAATCGAGCAGTCCTAGCGAGGTCCCGATCATCGCTGCTTGAAGCTTTAATTCTTATTGTCAGCCTAAATATGATGAATGTTTTTCTACATTTTAATCCCTCATTATTGCAAGAGACAATACATGTAAATTATCATGGGCAATGGTCAAATAAACATGTGTTAGCACTCAACAAGATTTATTTTTGTTCTTGATATATTGTATCACTGACGTGTGTTGGAGAACCAAATCTGTTATGTGTCAGTAAAACCTTCTCTCCTTTTTCTCTCTCTTGCTCTCTCTCTCACACACACGCACCCAAACACAAACACACACACACGCACACACACACACACACACACACACGACAGCTCTGTCTTTTTGTTTGAAGTTGCACACTCACCTTCTGCCAACGACATACTCAATCAGTCTGTATTGCATATTGTTTACTAAATTAACAATTGAACATATCATTACCAGAATACTGGTCAAACTGAAGTCAACACAGGTCAAAAACGACTACTTCTTCCACACAATGTAATATTTTCCAGTTTTATTTTGTATTAAATTATTTAATATCTTTTAGTTGCATATGTTTTACTACATTAAATAATGTCTAATCTTTCTTCAGTCATTACACATTGCATTCTGACTCAGCAACAATAGCAAAAATATGTCCATCTGAACAGAGGTTTTTTAGAATATATCTCAACCCCAGCCCGTCATTACAGTATTTTAGAATCACACGAGTAGGACTGAAGTATCTTAAGGGTAACAATGAGCTTGATAGATTTTCTAAACCAGGGGTATAACAAGGCATAAATCAATGGGTTCAGACAAGAGTTAAAATACAGCAACCAGACTACAATGGGTGAGGTTGAACTACCAGTTTCAATATCCTCACCTATAAGGGATGGAGCGTAATATGGAAAAAAACATATTAGAAACACAAGGACAACAACACCAAGAGTCCTGGCTGCTTTCATCTCAGATTTCTTAGCAGTTGCACCAACTGCACGTTGCATAGTGACAGCGATAACATGAGATCGCATGGCTCGAGCCTGAGACACAGCCACCACAAACACTCTCATATACAGAACTATGATAACAGTAATGGGGGCAATAAAGTTAACAACTAAGTCAACAGCTCCTGTGATATTGTCATTCACAACTACACACTCTCCATGGCAAGAATTATGTGAATCAGGTTGTCTCAGAAAGTCCTTTAAAATGAGACAATTATATATAATAGAGCAAATCCAACAAAGACAGATGCAGATTTTTGTTCTGTTCACAGTAACTCTGATGGTGTAATGTAGAGGGTCACATATAGCAAAATAACGATCAATGGATATGAGCACCATGTTTCCAACCGTAGAAGAGGTAATGATAAAATCAACAATATTATACAGAGCACACATCAGGTCACCCAAGTACCAGCAAGTCTCTGTTAGAAGGATTGTAATAGGCATCAAAAGTAGGCCCACAAGGAAGTCTGAGACAGCCAGGGAGAGGATGAGGAGGTTAGTGGGGGTGTGGAGCTGCCTGGAAAGGAAGAATATCATCATAAATAAGATTATCAACAATAGCTTGTAACAACAAACAGCAGTGAAACACAAAAAGAGGCATTTGAATGGATATGCATTTGTTGTTGAGTGTCTGCTTTAACTATTTTGTCACACAACGTCAGGTTTGAATATGTTATCATTTAAAACAGCACAACTATTATCTGAAACATTCATTAAAAGGAATATATGCGTTGCTAAATCATGTTGATTTTCAACCATGAACATATACAAGCTTAAGCTGAAAGTGTGTCTGTGCCTGAAGTGGGAGATAGAGATGATGACCAGCAGGTTGAGAGCTGCAGTGATCACAGCGATGAAGGACTGCAGGATGTAAGCGAGCAGGACATCTGACTGAGCTAGCATAGGCTTCCTGCAGGATTTGTTGAAGAGTTGTGGAAAGCAGAGTTCATCCATTTGGGAAGTCTCCATCTGTAGAGAGACGTGTTGAGAAGCTGCTGTGTTGTGATATATCTTTTCTCATCTGTCCTGCCCCTACTATTACTTTCTCTCTAGCTAAGACTGAAATCCCTCAGCTCTACTTTGTTTTCTGCAGTCATCTTCATCTCAGTCTTCATCACTTCCATGCAACTTATTTTTTTCGTAATTCCCGGCATTGACATCATCTTATTTGATTATGGTGGCCAAGAGTGGTTTTACAGTGTAAAGAATCTTAAAAGATTAACATTTTTCGTGAAGTATTGAAACCAAGTGGGCCATGCTGATAAGTTACATTGTGGAAGTGGCTCCTCAGAGTTATGGTCAAAGGGTCAATGAAGCCAACTTGATTCAATGGATTAGGTCATTTAGCCTTTTGGGCCTGGGTTATTTTGAAACAAAAACGACATAAAGGCATGAGATTGGGAAGGCCAATGAGATTGATTGTTGGTTCGTCTCAAGAACGGTCTGGCAGCCCCCAGATGACTCAGGAAAGGGACACAGGGTTTCAGAGTGTTCAGCTCAGGAGGAGAGCTGCTGATATCCTGATACTGTCAGGCACTTTGAAGGGCTCCCAAAGACATTCAAAATGTTGTTGATGGATAATGAAAAGTTGGAAGATTATAGGGAAGCTTTACCCATATCCCAATATCACAGCGCCAGGTATGGATGAGATTTGGCCAGCAATATTAAAGGCTCTAGACATTGTTCAGGTTTCTGGCAGACATGTCTCTTCAATCTTGAGTGATGGTCAAGGGCTAACTCCTCTTCATATCAAGGTATCATTTTGCTCAACCACCCAGGAAAAGCTTATGCCAAGGTACTCAAAGGAAGATCTGACCAATTGTATTGAACATCTTGCGGTCGTGCTTAGCTGTCCCCCTTTGTTAGAAGCATCCTTATACTTCCTGTACATAGTAAAACAATTTACTTCTGAAAGGATTAATGAAAGGGTGTCAGAGGCCTCGGTGTGGTGAGACAAGGAATTCCTAACTTTTCACATGGAATTCACAAATTATGGTAAATATGTGCATCTTACAATATGTTTTTTCTCCATTCCTTTAGCTTTTACATTAACACACACACACACACACACACACACACACACACACACACACACACACACACACACACACACACACACACACACACACACACACACACACACACACACACACACACACACACATACACACATACACACACACACACACACACACACACACACACACACACACAGCAGCATAGGACAGACAGGGCCCCGAGTAGAGGGCTCCGCCTGTGCTTATATAACTAGGGTTTATAACTAACGTAATCCACCGTTATATCCCAGACAGGCTCCGCCCTCTACTGGACTCTATAGAGTGGCGAAGTCCCTCCCCTTCCGGTGGACCTCCATGGGACCTTATTTCGGAAAAATTATGTATTGAAGTCAATGGAGAGAGAAAGATTATCTTTCGATCCCGTTTGAATTGTGCCATGAATTACACATATGTTGTTTGTCAATTTAAAAGATAATTTTGCAAGTCAAAAAAAAAAATGTGTCGTAAAACTGTGAAGTAACACATTTGTTTGTGTGAAACGCTCAAAGAACTACATCTGATCTCTGGTCAACAACACACGTCACCAAGATGGCCGTCACTACTGTCTTGTCAACACAAGAGACTACCCTCACTATCACTACAATGAAACACGTCCTGAAGAATGTCATGCAAAGCTGCCTGCCTTCCTTCCTTTGATTCTCTCTGAACTGCCTGGTCGTTTTAATGTTTAATGTCAACCATTTGTGCAGATAGCATGAAGTAGAGAAGATCGCTAGCGTTAGCGTTAGCATTTCTCTCCCGGGCTTAAATTGTGTATTATAGAATGATCACACCGGTGACAGTACTATTCAAAGGGTTCACGAAATATGACTACTACTCTTACTGTTTAACATTTTGGGTTACTTAATGTTACTTCATGTTAAGGCTAATAAAAATGACAAGGCTGTAATGCTAACTAACGTGCTAGCTACTAGCTAGGTAGCTAACTTGATCCACACACTCCTCTTTCATCAGACGGGAAGCGAAAGAACGAGCAAGACCCATTGCTGGTATAATAACAACCTGGTACTAAGCACACAGGCACAAAGTTATCTTATCTTAGCCAGCGCCATATAGATAGATTCTATCTATATGGCGCTGATCGTATATATACGGTATTATACGTGTATCGTAGTGTCTCAATTGTGACATCACTTACGCGACTCTGGGATTTGTAGTCTTTCTAGTTTCGTATTTTTCAAAGTCTTATATTTCAACAGTTTTAAGACAAACTGTGACTTTTTTGACATGGAAATGATTTTTTAAGATTGACAAACATCATATGTGTAATTCATGGCACAATTCAAACGGGATCGAAAGATAAGTTTTCTCTCCCCATTGACTTCAATGCATAATTTTTCCGAAATAAGGTCCCATACCCCGGAAGTAAGTGGGAGGGACTTCGCCACTCTATGGGTACAACATCGAGTCACCTCACTGCCCCTGACCTCTCCTCCGGTTGTCACCGGGGAGAAGTGGGGGCCGCAGTTTACCTGGCTGGTAGGGCACACTCAGACATTTACCTCGTGAATAGTGTGTCTGGAAAACAGTGAGGAGGGCTCTCCATGTCCCCCAGCCCGGTATGGGGCTCACTGTGCACCATGTTTCCCGGGTCCCTAAGGAGAATGGGAACACATAAGTGCACTTATGAAGGGGCCTGGCGTGGACCAAGATGCCGCCGTACATATGTCCTCCACACTCAATCCGTTAAATAAGGCTGTTGACACAGCCATACCCCGTGTAGAGTGTGCACGGACCCCCGTGGGGAAGGCTCTCCCCGCCTGTCCGTAGGCATGTGAGATGCACTCGCAGAGCCATCCTGCCAGGCGTTTCTTGGACAGAGCTTTACCGGCCACGCCGCCCCCAAAGCACACAAACAGTTGTTCAGTGCGCCTAGTGGCAGCCGTGAGCTCCACATAACATGCTAGCGCACGCACCGGGCAGAGGAGGTGCAATTCAGCCTCCCTGGCCCCACTATGGGGTGGAAGAATAAAGCCCCCTAACTGAATAGCCCTTGACCTGAACAAGCTCCTTAGACTCTTGGGAACAAAGGAGGGGTTCGGTCTGAGTGTTGCCCCGCTACGGTCACCCCGGATCAATAAGCAACTTGGGTGCACCGACAGAGCGGTCAGCTCTGACACTCTCTTGCCCGAAGTTAAGGCAAGTAGCAACGCTGTCTTCCATGACAGCGCTTCCAGGGAGGAGAGCTCCAGAGGCTCAAATGGTTCTGTGACCAGAGCCTCGAGCACCAATGGGTGGAGGCGTGCACTTCTGGGCGCTGCCTCCTGACCCCCTGCAAAAACCGCGACATAAGCAGCTGACTGAAGGCTGACCTGCCGCCAAATCCCTCATGGCAGGACGAGATGGCTGCTGCATAAACTTTAATTGTGGAATGAGCAAGCCCCGTGTCCACCAGTCCACCAACTGTAAGTACGACAGAATAGAGCCCAACGTACAAGATAGGGGCTCTATTCTCCGCTCCTCACACCATCGCTGGAATCCCAGCCACTTTGGCCCAATCTAGCTGCCTGGATAGTCTGAATAACCTTGCCAGACAGTCCCCCCTGTCTCAGCCTGTCCCTCTCAGGAGCCAAGCCTGGAGAGGCTGGCCCAGAGTGGGTAACGCCCCTATTGCACCTGCCTCCTGAGACATCGCCCCCCAAAACTGAGGAATCGCCCAGGGCTGGCCCACCATCATCTGTGTCACCTCTGCGAACCACGGCGCCAAGTGGCGATCTGGGGCCACTAGGATGACTGACAGACGCTCTCGTCTCACCCTCTCCAGGAGGGGGAGAATGAGGCGTACCGGTGGAAAGGCGTAGAGCAGCTTTCTTGGCCATGGCTCCTGTGCAAACACTCCCACCCCCAAGGGCGGATTGTCCCGCCGAGCCATGGAAAACAACAGGGTACAGTGGCTGTTGCGCCAGCTGGCGAACAGGTCCACCTCCGCTCTCCCGAACTGAGCCCAGATTTGCTTCACCACCTCCGGGTGAAGCACCCACTCGCCTGGCAGGGGCCCGCCTCTTGACATGAGGTCGGCCCCCCTGTTCTCCAGTCCCGGGATGTGGAGGGCCCTCAGAGATAACACAATCTCATGAAGCCCACAACCAAAGGTTCTCCGCTGTGGTCAACAAGGCGGCGGAGCGGACTCCGCCCTGCCTGTTGAAGCACATGTTTGCCCTGTATTAAGGGTTTGAAATGCTGGAGGACTAACACCACTGCCCGCAGCTCTAGAAGGTTGCTGTGCCGTGTCTCCGTTAGAGACCAGCGACCCCCTATAGCTCTCCCTAGGCAGTTCCCCCCCCCCAACCTGTCACGGATGCGTCCGTGAACACCGTGACGTAGGAGGTTACCCGCCCCAGTGGAGTTCCCCTCCGTAGGTGCTCTGGGGACCCCCAGTAACGGAGGTTGCCCACCACTGAGGGAGGGATGGTCACCAGGCGTCGTTTGTGCCTCTTGGGATCTAAACGAAGGCCGGCAAACCACCTCTGCAGGCAGCGCATATGCAGCAAGCCCAGCGGTACCCCGAAGTGAGCAGCTGCCATGAGACCCAGAGTCTGCATAATGGTCAGCGCTGTCCCCGTTACCCCCTGTCGCAGTCTGCAAACTGCACAAAGCAAGGATGCCTGTCTGCTCTCTGACAGGGTGGCGCGTAGGCTGCCTGCATCGAGCAACATCCCCAGATACTGCACCTGCTGGTGAGGTATGGGGGAGCTCTTCTTCCAATTGACCGCGAAACCTAACTTGGTTAGGTGTAGGATCAATTGGGCTGTGTGAAACATTGCCCATTCCCTGGACCATGACTATGAGGTCGTCTAGATAAAAAAACACCCTCATGCCAATGTCGCGCATCGGCTGAAGCACTGTGGCCACACATTTGCTGAACATGCGTGGGGATAGGGAGTAGCAGAGGTGGGACCAAGTCATTGTTTTGCAAGTCCGAGTCAAGTCTCAAGTCTTTGCGCTCAAGTCCGAGTCAAGTCTCAAGTCTTTGCGCTCAAGTCCGAGTCAAGTCTCAAGTCTTTGCGCTCAAGTCCAAGTCAAGTCTCAAGTCAGGATGGGAAAGTTCAAGTCAAGTCCAAGTCCTAAACTTTGACAAAACGAGTCTTAAACAAGTCCTTATGTGCTTTTCAACAAATGTAATGACATCGATCAACAGAATAATACTTAATAATCAAACTGCTCTTTATTAGTCACATTAATCATTTAATAATCCATTTTCTCTCTGCTGGTAAAGTAACGTGTTTTTTTCTATTGTAAGAGGGATCAGTAAGGTAATGCTACCGTGACGGTTTGATTCAGAAGGAGTTTAATGTATAAGATCCCTGATGTTGAGGTGACCAGAATGTTTATTTCCACTGTGTACAGCATGTAAGGGACCCACAATCTATCTTTATGCAAGGGATAATGTGCAGCGAGGCGTCTCTATGGGGAAAAGAACACCTGCATCTAGATCCCTCTGCAGGTGGTACTTTCACTATATTTTGATGATAATACTTTTTTACTTTTACTTGTAACATTTTGAATGCAGGACTTTTTATTGTAACCGAGTATTCCTACACTCTGGTACTGTTACTCAAGTACAAGATCTGAACTTCTCCCACCTCTGACAATAAATCCTGAGTGGTTACCAAAACAAAACCCTGCTCTGAAGGCTATTTTCATTTGACAAATCCTGCACTCAGCTTTGCTTCCTCCAATATCATTGAAATGCAGCCAGATGCTGCTTTTTTTTTTCGGTTTTCGCTCATTTCTTGACTTTTTCCGACGCGCTTGCATTTAAATCCGTCTCCCCGTCTCCCCGTCGCTCTGTGTAGCTGGCCTGTACCACTACACCTGCTGTCTTTGGAGCGTCTGCCCCCCACCCTTCTTTCACATAATGGTATGATCCTAGTGTGTCCTCGCATATGATTGGCCGCATGGTGGCTCAGCAAAATAAAGTCCCGCCCCTGCCTGCATGGATTCTCAGCAAGAGTTGCAGCGGCTGAAGATTCTGCTTTCCCCGATGGGAGTCTGCTCTTCTAGCGGCATCTCGCGATCGACGTGTTGGAGACCTCTGAATTAAATTATCAAGTCACCTCAAGTCAGAAGGCTCAAGTCCAAGTCAAGTCCCGAGTCATTGGTGTTCAAGTCCAAGTCGAGTCGCAAGTGTTTTGTGATTTTGTCAAGTCGAGTCCAAAGTCATCAAATTGGTGAATCGAGTCTGACTCGAGTCCAAGTCACGTGACTCGAGTCCACACCTCTGGGGAGTAGCCAAACGGTAGTCTGTTGTACTCGTCCCTATCTCCCCTCGGGATGATAGATTCGCTTCTTTTATGCCTGTGAACGGAGGAGGGATGCTGCAAAACTGGAGTGAATAACCCAGTCTCAGCGTCCTGTCCATCCACTCCGTTAATACACAGCTGTGCTTCCATTCCCCATAACATTGCGTTAGGGGATGTGCAATCAGCTGCGGGGCCCCAGCTATAAAGCTGTGGTACTCTCTGGTGACCCGTTCCGCCGCAAAACTCCCCGTGAAGGGAAGTTCTGCCCATGGAGGGTCAACACAGAAAGGGCCGATTCTCTACTGAGGTCTTTGAAGCGCGCGCTCCGCCATGATGCATTCACCCAAACGGTGAAATACATCAAGCAGAGTTTTTACACTCGGCGTTGTGTGTCTCCTAACCCTGCTAGGCCGGCCATAATGTCCCTGTACCCGCATAGCGCGGTTTATCACTCTCACATGCGCATGCCCACTAGCTGCTTCCTTTACTGGAGTTACAACTGGGGCAGTGAGCGGGGAATCTGTACGGTTAACATTATGTGGAAGTGTGGATTTGTGGAGAGAAATGACACTTAGACTGGGATACATGCAATCATTTTTATTTTTAAAAGATGATCGTGTCACAACAGCAGCATCATACAGGGAGGAGGCGGGATTCGCCCTCGCGTCCTGGGTGGAGAAAGTGACTCTCTCCGCCGGGACGCTTCCTCCCACATCCAGTCAGCTTTTTTAGGACGGTGCACCCCACCCTGAAGCCGAGGCGGAGCCGGAGCGGGAGCCTGTCGAGGTCGGTCAGCCCGTCCCCGCGAGTGCCGGTATTGAGCCGGCTCTCCGGGACGAACCGTGGAGGCAGCGGGAGCAACGGGAGCCACGGGGGCTCTATGCCGGCACCTCTCTCTCCGTCTTACCACCGCCGAGCGCTCTCCCCCCAGAGGAAGAGCCTGAGGATGAGCCAGCGGCAGCATGCGGCTGAGCTGCGCCCTCTCTTCCTCCAAGCGACTGAAGCGCTGGGTGACCGAGGTGATCGACCCGAAGAGCCCTTCCGTGGATACGGGGGCCCCAAGGAGATCATCCCGGTCTTTCTTGGACAGTGCGGTCAGACCCAGCCACACGTGACGCGACGCCACTGTGGCCAGGGACATCACACGTCCAGCTGCGGTAGCCATACCATCTGGCCCATCTACCGTCTGGCCCACACAGCAGTCCGAATAATCGCTCCCGTCCGGAGGCGGGGAGGCGGGGATGTCCTGCTGAGGGGTGATCAGTGAGACACCCAACACGCCAAGATTATTGGCCGCTGCTGCCATCTGCGTCCCGAGCCTGAACATCTTATCCAGATATTCCAGGATTTCACGGTCACGCGGCAGCGGGGGCAGAGGCTCCCTCCCCTCTGCGGCTCACCGGCCTCAGTGGCACTGGTGGGGGGAGCGGCAAGCCTGCACGCTCCGCCACCATAGTCATCACCGCCGGGAAGTCCTGCCGCACAGACCTGTGCTGTGGACCCTCCTGGAGGCCGGCCCCGGAAGCATCAGACAACGAGGTGTCGTCGTCGTCTTCCTCCTCAACGAACGGGGACGCCTGGCCCGCTGGCATGGCGAACACGAAGGGCACACCGACATCCTGCTCCTCCATCTCCACCACCTCGAGGTCCCGGTCCTCCGCCTCTTCCGGCGAGACATATGCGCCTGGAAGTGTTCCAGACGCCGGCGGCGGCTGAGCCGCGGGATCAGGCGGCAGGCGTTGCAGGCCGGGTACTGAATCAGGCCGGCCGCCACGTGGTCAGGCCCCAGGCACTCGAAGCAGCGGCAGTGGAGATCGGCAGCGGCGGTGGAGATCGGCACCTGCGATCAAGCCCGGGCACGAAGGACAGGGTCGTTGCTCTAAAAGTGGTGAGTCCATGATTCAAACTTTCTTGTCTTATGTCTTAGCGCTCAGTTAGCGCTCAGTGGGCTTGCATGCGCATTCAGGTAGGCCCGCCCAAGGGGGCCGGCTACGGTTATAGATATCTCAGTTGATGAATGCTCACATAGTATGGTTGAGAGGTAATACCCATAGAGTCCAGTAGATGGCGGAGCCTGTGTGAGATATAACTTGGAGTTTCAGGCTCTGCACTTTCTCTCCTCACCTCATACTTCAAAGACCGCACCTACAGGGTAACTTGGAGAGGGTCCGAGTCTGACCCTTGTCAATTAACTACAGGGGTCCCTCAGGGCTCTGTCCTTGGTCCCCTCCTCTTCTCTCTGTGCACAAACTCGCTCGGATCAGTCATTAGCCCGCATGGTTTTTCATACCACTGCTACGCGGGCGACACCCAATTAATTCTGTCTTTTCCCCGTTCAGAAACCCAGGTCGTCGCACGCATCTCTGCTTGTCTAGCAGACATCTCTCAGTGGATGTCTGCTCACCACCTCAAGCTCAACCTTGACAAGACTGAACTGCTTTTTCTTCCTGGAAAAGACTGTCCCACTCTTGACCTAACAATCAACATCGGCCCCTCTGTTGTTTCCCCGACTCAGACTGCAAAGAATCTGGGTGTGACCCTAAATAACAACCTGTCCTTCACCGCAAACATCGCTGCTACAACCCGCTGCTGCAGATACACTCTTTACAACATCAGGAGGATACGTCCCCTCCTGACCCAGAAAGCGACGCAACTTCTGGTCCAGGCTCTCGTCATCTCATGCCTTGACTAATGCAACTCCCTCCTGGCTGGTCAAACTGCATGTGCCATCCGACCTCTGCAGCTCATCCAGAATGCAGCGGCTCGTCTGGTCTTCAACCTTCCTAAATGTTCCCACACCACACCGCTCTTCCGCTCCCTTCACTGTATTCCAGTAACTGCTAGAATCCACTTCAAGACACTGGTACTTGCGTAACATGCTGTGAATGGATCTGGCCCTTCCTACATCCAGGACATGGTTAAACCATACACCCCAGCACGTGCACTCCGCTCTGCATCAGCCAAACGGCTCGCTGCACCCGCACTGCGAGGTTCCCATCAGCAAAAAGACGTCGGTTTGCTATCTTGGCTCCAAAATGGTGGAATGAGCTCCCCATTGACATCAGGACAGCAGAAAGCTTACACATCTTCCGGCGCAGACTGAAAACTCATCTCTTTCGACTCCACTTCGAGAAATAAAATTACTAACAAAGCACTTATATACTAATAAAGAACTGGCTTATCTAAAGCCAGTTGAGTAGCACTTGAAATGTTTTGGCTCTATGAAACCTGATGTACTTATATGATTCTGTTTTCTTCAAGTTTGTATCTTCTTTGTCGAATGCACTTATTGTAAGTCGCTGTAATGTAATGTGTGGTGAGACAAGGAATTCCTAACAAATTATGGTAAATATGTGCATCTTACAATATGTTTTTTCTCCATTCCTTTAGCTTTTACATTAACAAACACACACACACACACACACACACACACACACACACACACACACACACACACACACACACACACACACACACACACACACACCTGTATACCTGACTAATGAAGCCCATTAGACTGGATTTTTGTCAGGAACTTTACACAACAAACATCAGCACATAGTTATTGCTCTCTTATGAATTGCTCTCATTAAGAATTCACACCTTCTTGTGTTCATGTCAGATGATCTCAGAGGGATCCTCCCAATCAGAGGTGTAAAGGACATCATCCATGCTCCAAAGCAAACATATGATGTAAGATCCAAACATCAACACATGATGAAAACTCTGTGAGGAGATGAAAATAGTTATCATCCCATGATGGAAGTTGCATCTTCCACTGAAAAGACAAACTTATTAATTATACATTTTATGCAGTTGCAATTCATTTCAAAAGTTTAAAGTGCATTAGCCCGCAGCAAATATTTAGATAACACCCCCTCTGTTTGTTAAAATCTGAGCTTCTTTGTGATTTGTTTTGTACCTGAGCCGGCCACTCGTGCATGTTGGTGCGAGTCCCTTGCTGTGTCTCAATTCAAATACTTCCCTTTTGAACGCTGTCTTGTTGAATAATGTAAACACTTGCGCATTGTGTGTATTTCAACCAGGTAGCGTTGTGTCAAATCGCACATGGATGCTGTGCCCTACACAGGATTTATGCTAGATAGCTACCTAGGGAGCAACATTTGCTGTACCAAATCATTACATTACATTACAGTGACTGCTCAATAAACCCAATACAATGAACAGTAGCTTCCTTTTAACAACAATTTGAAGGTACTGCTTTTAAATAGTGAAAAAAGCCAACTTTATAACTTCTATGCGTCCATGTAAACAAGCATTCATCACAACTTCTGTGATTAATGCTCTATCAAGTTTGGAGTCACGAGTCACTCTAGCATCACAGCTAGCATACATGTAAAAAAAAATTATTATTAGAGATGCAAATGATAATCAAGATGTATGTTCTGGATGTAGGTATGACCTTACATGGCACGAGCCATTTTGTGTGCGTGCGAGAGCGAGAGAGAGAGCGCGCGCACCGGTGGGTATCTACCGGAGATCGTTGTGGTTAGCATCTGGTGCTAGCTAGCCAAGCTAACGGATATAAGGAGATTTTTCAACAACAAGGTGGAAGGAGAACTCTCCTGTCAGACTGAGAGTCTCAGATAACCTCAGCTCAGGTGAAGTAAAGGACTCTCTAAGTGTTTAGATAGTTAACTTTAGTCTAGTTATCTCAGTGGGTCTCAAACGGTTTGGTCACGATTAATGTAAATAAGTATTTCCGAGGCACACGTTTATATGATCAGTATAAAAAATTAAGAGCATAAATGAAAAACAGTTATGAAATACTATATGACAGTAAAACAAGAATACAGTTTTAAAAGGGGAGTGATTTGTAAAATATCTATAAAGAAATAGAAAATCTGTTTACAGTTCTGTTTCATATGGGTGTTGAGAGATGTATCCATAGATCTCTTAATGTTGCTCTCAAAGTGCACCAGATTGATGCTTTTAACTTCAATATTTAAAAAAAAATCTTCCCGGGGAACATGCCCCCGGACCCCACTAGAGAAGGTGAGGACCCCCCTAGAGGAGGTTAGGTCCACTCCCCACTTGAAAAAATAGCACTTTACCCCTGCTTACACCTATATGCCGTGAGCTGATTATCGAGCCTTCATTGACATATTTGGTACAGTTCTTTTGCAAATGAGATTTCTTTAGACATAGGCCTACCTCTTCTCTGATACAGTCAATCTGGGTGCTAGTGGACTGCGGAACCTCGCGGCGGCGGATAAACTGTGGCGCGCTTACACTAATTGCGCCGCATAAGAATGCATTCATAAAAAATGCTAAACATATATTTCTTTATACATATACTGAGTATACCTTATGTTGGTGTACCTTGCGTAACTGCATGAACCCGTATGGCACAATACAACTCAGTACATTTTGGGTCATTATGTCAATTTGATACCCTTTCTTTAGTAGAATTGTATAAATTAGAAGCTAGGTAATCAGCTCGCCGGTGATTTGCAGCTGGCGCGGTTGACCGTGCTGAGTGGTGAACTGCGTGTTAGAAAAGAGGAGATCTCAGACTGGCTTACCTGTACGTCAATCAAGTGGCAAATGCCATAGTAAGGATGGATGATAGGCTAACTTTTGTTTTTTTATTTTTTTATTTTTCAATGCCATGCGATCTACCCACACTACCTTTGCGATCGACCGGTCAATCGCGATCGACCGGTCAATCGCGATCGACATATTGGGCACCCCTGCTCTAAAACATAGGTGTACATCAGCGACGTGCAGTCAGGGGAGGCAGGGGAGGCAGAGTCTCACCTGTCATACTCCAATGTAACGGAAAAACAACTAAAGAAAAACGAAATAGTAATAATAATAAAATGTCTCCACTGATCTGTGTTGTAAGTGTGATTTATGTATGATTCCAATCGCTTTTTATAGTCAAAATCAGCAAATTTGCCGAGCTCCGCTACGGTAGCAATGAGAAGTGAGGCAGGGACGTGCTCTGCCTCTCGTAAGCCCACAGTAACTTGCTGGAGCACGGGCACTAATTTAGCGCAGGCACTTATTTTGTGAGCGCGCTCAAGCCAGTTACTGTGGGGTAAGGTGAGGCACAGATGAGCTCTGCCTCACCTCAGAATGCGTCACCCCACAGAAACTGGCTGGAAAGCGGGCCCTAAGCGCATGCCTGTTACCATCTCACTGTATGTCACCAATGTAATGTTTGTAGATCCCTTTATTACATTTATCCTCGCCATCCATAGTCTCTAAATAACTTATTTCACGTATATATGATATTTAGGCTCGCTGGTCTCATCATACAACGGCAATGAAAAAAGCACCAGGGGAGGCAGCCATAACCTCTGCCGCACTGAAGGGGGCGCACGTGAGCCCACAGGTTCTTGTTGCTACTTTAATTCTACGCAGAGACGGTAGACGCAAACAACAAACTAGACTTTTGAAACTACAGGAAGATAAGGAGGACTTTTACAAAAAAGTAATAGAGATTGTTGTCCAGAAGGATAGCATGGACTTCATCTTCAAGTCAAGGTAAGACCACATTTGTAATGAAAATGGGATCTTACTAAGAAAGAACAATCCAATATTTAGATTTTGGGTATCCTTTTGCGGTCTGTTTAAAATGAATCGAAGCATCAGACTAAAAAAGCTTTTGAAAATAACCGAATATTTCGATTAAGGTCAAAATATAATATTTGTAAATCTGACTCAGTGAGTCAGTGCCTCACCAGCCATGAACCTCACCGCGCGTCACTGGTGTACATAGTACAGGTTTTATAGAGTGGAAAAGTCACGCCCATCTACTTCCGACCCATGGGACCTTATTTCGGAAAAATTATGTATTGAAGTCAATGGAGAGAGAAAACGTATCTTTCGATCCCGTTTGAATTGTGCCATGAATTACACATATGATGTTTGTCAATCTTAAAAAATCATTTCCATGTCAAAAAAGTCACAGTTTGTCTTAAAACTGTTCAATATAAGACTATGAAAAATACGCAACTAGAAAGACTACAAATCCCAGAGTCGCGTAAGTGATGTCATAACTGATGTCACAATTGTTTTCCTCCACTAAATAAGAGATAGCTAAGATAAGATAACTTTAACAAGATGCCTGTGTGCTTAGTACCAGGTTGTTATCATACCAGCAATGGGTCTTGCTCGTTCTTTCGCTTCCCGTCTGAGGAAAGGACCATGAGTGGCTGGATCAAGTTAGCTACCTAGCTAGTAGCAAGCACGTTAGTTAGCATTACAGCCTTAGCCTTGTCATTTTTATTAGCCTTAACATGAAGTAACATTAAGTAGTAGTCATATTTCGTGAACCCTTTGAAGAGTACTGTCACACCGGTGTGATCATTCTATAATACACCATTTAAGCCCGGGGGAGAAATGCTAACTATCTGCACAAATGGTTGACATTAAACATTAAAACAGGGATGCAAACTTGTCACCTTTCGGCGAAATTCGCCGTTTTGATTCCAAAATAGGTCGTTTGTGTGATTCATGTAGATCTGCAATAAAAATATTTTTGGGGTATGGGGGGGGGGGGTCTGGGACCCGGAGTAATCTGCGGCCGCGAGATGTTATGTGCCATCATGACACGCATGGTGTTCTTTTTTATATATGTTATAATGAAGCGCGAGCACAAGTCTTCCTGCCTGTCGGCTCTGCTCATGGATGTATAATAAGGCTCTGTTGCTCCGGGATGAGGGTCTAGCTTCAGCAGCTACATTACCTACGGTGCGTTCGTTAATATTAACTGTGCGGTCCGGAGTCACTGTGGCACAGACTGGACCGCTGGTGAACAGCTGTTAGAACGGGCCGTTCAGGTGTTCAGAGCAGAGCTCCCTGTCGGAGCGGCAGAGCGTGATGTGCACTGAAAAGTGTTTCTGTCGCAATATTATTTAATGAATCGTTGAGCTAGCTAACTAGCATACATTGTCACTATCTGCTAACGTTAGCTTTAGCCTTCGTTTTCAAATAGTTTCTTTCATAGCCTATAAACGGAGGTGGTATAAGTATATATCTTGTACTTGAGTAAAAGTAGAAGTACTCAGATCTTGTTCTTGAGTAAAAGTAGAAGTACTCAGGTCTTGTACTTGAGTACAAGTAGAAGTACTCAGATCTTGTTCTTGAGTAAAAGTAGAAGTACTCAGGTCTTGTACTTGAGTACAAGTAGAAGTACTCAGATCTTGTTCTTGAGTAAAAGTAGAAGTACCAGAGTGTAGGAATACTCTGTTACAGTAAAAGTCCTGCATTCAAAATGTTACTCAAGTAAAAGTAGAAAAGTATTATCATCAAAATATAGTTAAAGTAGCGACAGTAAAAGTAGTGATTGTGCAGATTGGTCCATTTCAGAATAATATATGTTTTATAATGATTGATCATTAAAGTGTTCTCAAAGCTGGTAAAGGTGCAGCTAGTTTGAATGACTTTGTATACTGCAGGGTAGCTTGTGAATTTACTCCAGGTGGAACTAAAGTCTGATTTAACACTTGATTATATTTCACATCATTCATCCACATCTGTAAAGTAACTAAAGGTATTAAATACATGTAGTGGAGTAAAAGTACACCATTTACCTCTGAACTGTAGAGGAGAAGAAGAACAAAGTAGCAAAACATTGAAATACTTAAATAAAGTACAAGTATCTCAAAATTGTACCCAAGTATAGTACTTGTTGAGTTTATGAACTTAGTTACTTTACACCACTGGCTATAAAGATAGAAAGACAGCCTTGCACAGAGGCATGAAAATACATTTTCAAAATGCTCAACAGTCCTGCCAAAATTATAAACTGACTGCTACACAATTAAAATAAATGCTTAAATATATTTCTATTAGATGTGACTCTTTGGCGTTTCTGTTATTATTAACACTGCTGCTTTAGTTGTTCTGACTGCTAAAATCCTCTGTTATTCCTCATTTTAAAGCCGATATTCTGTGGGGTCGGGGGGCTCGGATCCTTGTCACCTTTTTCATACCTGATGAGTTTGCATCCCTGTAAAAAGATCAGGCAGTTCAGAGAGAATCAAAGAAAGGCAGGCAGGCAGGCAGCTTTGCATGACATTCTTCTGGACGCGTTTCATTGTGGTGATAGTGAGGGTAGTCAATCCCTTTTTTGGCAAGACAGTAGTGACGGCCATCTTGGTGACGTGTGTTGTTGTGCGAGACCAGAAATGTAGTTCATTGAGCGTTTCACACAAAAAAATGTGTTACTTCACAGTTTTACGACACATTTTATTTGTTTTGACTTGCAAAATTATCTTTTAAATTGACAAACATCATATGTGTAATTTGTGGCACAATTCAAACGGGATCGAAAGATAATCTTTTTCTCTCCATTGACTTCAATACATAATTTTTCCGAAATAAGGTCCCATTGAGGTCCACCGGAAGGGGAGGGACTTCGCCACTCTATTGAAACTGGAACCTGAATTCAAAGTACAGTATACAAATCCTCAAATCATTCTGTGAGAGGTCAAGTATATAGATGCTAGAATAGAATGTTAAATGTCAGGTTCCTCAGAAACGTTAGGGGACACATTTTGACATTCTGCACAGCAGCTGCAGAACTCCGTACAGGGAAGGCCAACAGAGAGGCACTGGCACTTTCCACTCTCTCCACACTTTGCATCTTTGCAATACAAGTGAGTAATGTCCCTCACTTCTGTAGGTGCTGGGGTTTTTGTAAATAGCACTGTTTGAATGGCCCCATCTCTGACAATCCACCCCTTGCCAATAGGACTCCATAACAAGGTTTGGGTTCGGGCGGACACCATATCGCTGTCTGAAACATTGCTCTTTGCACATGTTGTTGAAATGCATCCTCTGTTGGCTGCAGATTTTCAGAGGCTGCATCTGTTGTTGATGCAGTTATGCATGACATGCTGGTAGACAGGTAGACATGTCTTTCCTATTCTGTACAAACTACTTGTTGTGTCACAGCCAGTGAGTGCATGACATGCTGGTAGACAGGTAGACATGTCTTTCCTATTCTGTACAAACTACTTGTTGTGTCACAGCCAGTGAGTGCATGACATGCTGGTAGACAGGTAGACATGTCTTTCCTATTCTGTACAAACTACTTGTTGTGTCACAGCCAGTGAGTGCATGACATGCTGGTAGACAGGTAGACATGTCTTTCCTATTCTGTACAAACTACTTGTTGTGTCACAGCGGTTTCATGTATTCAAAATGGCATTTAAAGGTTTAAAATCCTGAAAATGATTACATTCTTGTTATTTTCTATTAGGGCGGAAGTTGCTTTAAAGATTGAACCCAAAAAAGTTGTGAAAAAAACCTTTTAATATAATGTTTTTATCAAAGTCTTTTGCAGTGGACATTTTTGTCTCGAATGACTAATTTGCGTAGTCCAATCGAATGATACCAGAGGGTTAAGCACTGTATTAAGTTTAATTTGAAAGAGCCATGGATGAACTAACCGAAAGGAGCCACAAGAGGGAGCCAAAGCCCACGGATAAGGCAAAAGAGGAGAGGCTCCACAGGCTAAATGGATTAAGGAGAGCGAAGCTGGGCCAGCCCACCAAGAAGGTTAATGAGCTGAAACGTCTTAAAAAAAATGATAGCAATGTGGATAAAGTGGAAGAAGAAATTCTGAAAAAAATTGCTCCCAAGCTGAAGAAGTGTGGGCACCCCTGTTTTAGAGGCTTGCAATATAGAACTAATACCTAAACAGTATTTGTTTAGGTAAATCATTGTCTGACTATTTGGTGATGTAGGACAGCCACCTGGTTCATACCTCAGCAAATCTGAAGAGTGATCCTTCTCAAGTTATGGGCTTTCTTGTCACCTTTCCCATATTCGGCCTGGTCTAATTTGGCTCCTTTTCAGGGATTGGAGTATTTCTAAAGAACAAAAAAAATGTTTTCCCCCAAAAAATAATATTTCCCAAAAATCAATTTAATTAATGGGAGACCCTAAAGATAAGAACAATCATTGTTGTGTTTTGTTCTACCTCGGGTAGGGGTATCTCGAAAACTAAAGCCTTTTATGAGGACTTGCTGCTAGACTATTGAGTTTGACACCCCTGCGAGTGTGAAAGGTACATTTGTAGCTTTACTGACACATGTTCAACACTAGATGGCAGCAGAAGGCAGGATCCTGGGAGCTTTGAGGCTTCTGAGAAAAACAAGTCAGCAGTTGAAGTGCTGCCATGAAAACACTTTGTACAGACATGACAAATAGCCAGAAGTATAGACACCCATATGTGATTGTTGAACGGGCTTTGTTTTGCTGCTAAATAAGATTCATTTGACAATCATACAGTGCATAAAACTGCTAGTATGGAAGCCCTTAACAGCAATTGAGAAAAACAATCTGGTAAAATATTTTTTTTAATCTTGATTAATTCATAATCTAAAACAATTTGTATTAGTATTATTACATATTTAGTTTGTTTAAAGGTGGGGTATGTCATTTATTTCAGAAACACTTTTTGTTATATTCCATGGAATGCTCTCAACATCCTGATAGCAATGAATATATTAAATGCTTTGACAATAAATACATAAAAAAATGTCATCTGTGGAAGCCGTCGCGCTGTAAAAAGCACGACCAATCATCTGAGCCGGCCCGGCTAAAATAACTGGATGGCCTACCTGCCTGTCAGCCTTCCATCTCGTGCACACATTTATCTCGTGCCCTCATTGGTCATGTGCGCGTTCGTGTGTGTTGGAGGAGGGGCTCTGTAAGCAGATTTTTTCCGGTTGTGTATTTTCAAATTCTAGCGCACTCGAGCTGGTTTCTCCAAAATTACCTACCCCACCTTTAAGTGTGTGCCAGGATCATCTTTCTAAGGTGCTTGTTTTTCGGCAGGTTTTTTCTTCCAGGGTCCTTCTTAGATTCATGATTTTTTTATCCAGGTAGTTTACATTTCTCCATGCCCTTTACACGCAAATGATGTATGGTATGTGTTTCAGTAAAAAAGTTATGTATCATTACAGTCTGTAATAGAAATGTATTTTTCTTTGCACCTATCTATCTTGAGTCCCATTTAAAATAAAGGGTAGTGTTGCACTTCAGCATCCTTTTTTTCAACCATATCTAAGATGGCATAAAAATGTCAATAAGAAATAATGTCCTGACAAACCCCTTTTTTTCTACCTGTTTCATGGATAATAAAACAATTGTATGTATAATGTTCCACCTGTTAAGGAAGTAAAACAATAACGATTGAGATTATACACAGAAAATGAATCCCCGCGTTTCTATCAAAGCTTTTGTATATAATCGCACAAAAAAAAGGATAACAAGCCCCTAGGGACGAAAATACACATAAATGTATAAATATATCCACATGGGGAAATAACATAGGCAATCCCCGATACTGAAACTCTGAAGGTATTTCTGTTGAACAACACGTGTATTTCACAGCAAAGTCTCGGTTCAGATTGACAAAAACAGCATTCAGCATCAGGAGGGCAAAGGTCAGAACATTGTGACTTTCTGACAATGTTTATCTACACGGTTCACGGAGCTTTTGTTGAGCCTGAATGTGTTTGTGGTGTGAGATCGGGCACATCAGTGTTGTGTTTGGGGTTCATGTGAAAATCTCCCATTCCCCAAATTGTCTTGGCTTTCAGACCTGGGAACTGAACCCCCGTTTACAAAAAACATTTACATCACAAAGAGTTTAATGCTCTTTCTCACTCCACCCGATTTGGAGGGAAACATACGCACTTTAGAGAGGAGTGTGATAAACAAGCTTGATTTACAAAGTCATTTCCTGTCATCTCTCATTTTTGCATTCAAAGAAAAGACATCCATAAACTTTGACAAGGATGTGAACAATGTTGTTTTACAACAAATGCAAATATTTTATGAGAAGGGAAATGCATTTATCAGGGTTCTTACACCTTTTCCAAAGTCAAATTCAAGCACTTTTCAAGCATTTTCAAGGTGCATTTGAAGCTTATCAAGCATCTTACAGCTGTTGTAAATTACATATTTATATACACATACTTATCCTCAAATAATTATTTCCCTACCTCACATTAAATCAGATGGTCTTTATGCTATAAACAACCAAATGTGTGTTTCGTGATAGCATTCTACACGAGGATGATAAATTAAAGAAAAAGAAAACAAAGTGTAATATTTCAAAATGAGTGACCCATCTGTAAGTAGACTGGGCATCCCATATAACCTGGCTGAGCCGATATACAACAATCAGCCAAATAACTTTTCAATACATTCTTTATTAACATGTTGGAGGTCCTTAGGTTGGCAGTGAACATAAGGCTCTCCCAGGTTAGGCCAAAGGGTGCATTATATGCACACATATACTGTATAAACTCAAATGTGAATTTTCCTTCACATTGAATCAGCAATCAGAAATTATGCAAATCAAATCAACTTTCAATCAGTCTTTTAGCTCCTTGAGTTGAAAAAGCAAAACCAAAAACCTGCACAGAACACTGCACTGAATCATTCAAGGTAAGGCTACACAGCATACGGCCTATCAGGGAGTGTCTTTCAGTTCCTTGAGTTTGTCCGTTAGCTGTCTCTCCAAAGTCTCCAGATGTCTTTCCTTTTCCTCAGCAGCTCTTCCAAGGCCATTGGGCTTGGAGATGAAGCTTAGTTTTCTTTGTATGCAACTGTGTACTACTTCTACTCCACTACAGTTCAGAGGTACATGGTGTACTTTTACTCCACTACATGTATTTAATATCTTTAGTTACTTTACAGATGAATGATGTGAAATATAATCACGTGTTAAATCAGACTTTAGTTCCACCTGGAGTAAATTCACAAGCTACCCTGCAGTATACAAAGTCATTCAAACTAGCTGCACCTTTACCAGCTTTGAGAACACTTTAATGATCAATCATTATAAAACATATCATATATATTATTCTGAAATGGAGCCTCAGTGACCTTTGAGATATCACCCTCTTTCAATCCCAAGAAAACATGGGGGGTGGGGGGGGTGCTAGTGCTAGTGCTAGTGAGTTATCCGAGCGGCCCACCTCGGTGCCGCAAGTTAATACCGCGAGTAATACCTTCAGTACCGGCCCATCGGGATTCGTCCCGAACGTCCCGATGGCCAGTCCGCCCCTGTCCACAGACCACTGACTCCTTTAAGAAGGGCCTAAAACAATTTCTTTTTTTTAAAGCCTTTTATTAAACTTGTGTTTCTTTAAAAAAAAAAAAAAGTATATTATGCCCCTTGTAGCACTTTGAGATTACTTTTAGCAATGAAAGGTGCTTTACAAATAAAATGCATTATTATTATTCTTAATGTTATCATTAGGTTGGACACTCCAAGGGCCCCCCCTATTCAGGAGCCATCGGATGCCCCCCAGATTCTCTTCACCCCAACTGGAACCCCCGATGCCGAACTCAGTCGTCAGGTGGAAAAACGATGGCAGATAGGTGTCCTCCCCTTTCAGGAAGAGCAAGGCATCACCAGATCCAAGCGCCCCTCCAGTCCAGTGGACCCCCTTCCAGCAGCTCATTGACCGGGTCCTGCGTGCCACTCTCAGTATGCAGATATCCGGATGACTACATCGTTCAAAGTGAGATGTTGGGGCAGGTAAAGGCGGGGCTCCAAGCTAACCTGAAGAAGAGTGAGTTGGGGTATCTGGGGTCGATGGAGTCTCCTCTTTGGTGCCGGGATGGGTGGGAGGTGGTGGTAGGTAGCAGCAGGTGTATGTGCAACACATCTTTCTTCTTAAGAAAAGCTTTAAGTACAATTGATTGTTTTTGTTCATTTAATATTGAGGGGAGCTAACAGGAAGTCTCTCATCAGCTGCAGCCTTCTTCTTTATTTTCCAAAATGCCTCCACGCTCCTCTTTACGTCTCAAACTCGCCCCGTGATGAATAAACTGAGAACAAATCAAACCTGAGCTTACAGATTTGTCTGGAACACCAGAAAAACGTGTTGAAACCTCAATAAATAAACTTCACACGGTACGACCTCTCACCTTTCTGTGTGTCTTCACTTCCTGTCACCTGAGAGGAGAAGGAGAGAGAGAGAGAATAATGATGATAATTAAACAAAGAGAAACAGCTAAAATGATGAAGAGAGAAAGAAGAGTGTTGTTTTCCTCTGAGGTCACGCTCCATTAAAGAGTTTCATATCTTGATGAATGGAGGATATGGTTTCAGTACTCACAGGTCTTCTGGATCGTGGCTCTGATCGGCTCATATCCTCTGATCCTGTAGAGACGAACACAATCCAACAGTTTTAGATCCAGTTTAAAATAAGTGTTAGTTCTTTGAGTCAGCTTCAGAGTCCTGATCTCATGCTTTACATCCCATCATATCTTCTCTGCAAACACTACGACTGCCTGCCACAGCTCTCAGCTGCATGACAGGAAGTAACCAGTCATTGGTCTAGAACAGGGGGGTCCAAACCTTTTTCACCGAGGGCCACATACAGAAAAATATATAAAGGTCTGGGCCGCTCTCTAGAGGTATGTTGCCTCATAAGTTCAGTTATAAGTCAGGAAACTCAATCAGATGAAGGTAAAGGATGCTTGTTACTTGAAGATGCTTTAAGAAACAAAACAGCTCACAGCTCTCCAGAAGGTTTACTTTATTCTGTTAGCAGCTCATTCCTTTTAGCAGGAGCTTCAGATTGATTATAATTACAGGAAATATGAAGGGTTTATTTCACGCTTGTTATAACAATAAGTTATTGGGCTTTTTTCTTATCAAGTTAGATTTGTTAGGAAATGTTTTCAGCTTTAATTGACTGCATTTATTTTAAAGGTGGGCTTATTAACACATGAATACTACTGTGTAATTTATGTGTACATAGATATTTAAGAAGTACAATACAAGACAAGCAGAGGTTTCATTTGTGGGCCATATTTCATTATACTTTCAGAATTTGCTGAGGGCCGATTCCGAGGGCCGCATTTGGCCCCCGGGCCGCAGTTTGGACACCCCTGGGCTAGAAACTAAAAACATCCCATAAGAACAGACTACCTTTCCCACTCTTCTGTAAAACCCCATATGTCTGTTAGAGAGTTGATCACTAAAGTGTGGCTTTGCATTTTCAGCTGGCCTTCTGTAGTTGATGGAAGAATGAAAGAGCCTGCAGTCAGTGGGTAACATCACTGATCTGTTTCCCCAGTGAGAGAAACACCTCCCTGTGGTTCATACAACACTGCTGAACCAGCAGAGACCCCTTACTGACCTGAGAGCCTCCAGTCTGCAGTCTGGTCTCTCCAGAAGATCTCTCAGCAGCTTCTCTGAATCCTGCAGATTGTTGTCCCTCAGGTTCAGATCTCTCAGATGGATGTTGGACTTCAGAGCTGAGGCCAGAGCAGAACGGCTGATATCTGACAAACTGCAGTCCCCCAGTCTGAATAAAGAAAACATGATGAGAATACAAATCTGTTTATAATCAGATGTGTTACTCAACATTGAAATGAATGGAAACAAAAACATATGTCTTCTTCAGAAAGTCAGCTTTATCCTGTGAAACTAATATTACTTCAGATGAACTTTATTCAGAAGTTATCGTTTACTAAATATTAAATACATAGATTTACTTTTTACAACTAACATCTATTACAGTTCCTTTAAGAATCAGTCAGCATGTATCTCTGCAGTTCTTACTTTAGTACCTACAAATGAAAGTATGAATAAAAGAACATTTACAACTTAATGGATGTAAATTAATTCTGTAGAAGAATCAGGTTGAATAACTAATGAAACATGAGATCTCCAGCAGTAACAGAGAGTCAGTGAACTGACCTGAGAGTCTCCAGTCTGCAGTCTGGACTCTCCAGAAGATCTCTCAGCAGCTCCACTCCTGAATCCTTCAGAGCATTGTGACTCAGGTCCAGAACTCTCAGATGGATGTTGGACTTCAGAGCTGAGGCCAGAGCAGAACAGCTGATCTCTGACAACCTGCAGCCCCACAGTCTGAATAAAGAAAACATGATGTAACTTTAGAAAACAATGTTCCTGTTTGAAATAACTCCAGGTTTAATAATCGGTTCAGAGTTAAACAGGGTTTTAAAGATCTCCTATCGTGCTGTTTTTAGGCATATATTATGGGTCTCAGATATATACAAATATATAAAAACATGTCTATGATGTGTTTTGCTCAAAATACCAAACAGATCATGCATTTTAGAAATCCCTCATATCCCTCTGTTCCAGCTGTTAGAGAAGAGCAGGTTCGGGTCCTTAGCTTGAACAAAGAAAAAAAGGAGGTGGAGCTAATGCCTGATCAGAATTCTACCAGCAGAAACTCAGCTAAATGCTGCCATGATGAAACTCCATATCATGTTCCAAACCACATCAAGGATTCTCTCTGAAACAGTATGGAGCTCAAACTCTTTCTCTCTCTCAGGTTTACCACAAGGTGAGTTCCTTTTTATTTCCTGCTTCTTCACACATGCTCTCTCCAGTACAGGTTAGCTCTGAGTGTTAGCATGCTAATGTAAACACAGACCATATTACTTCCAGAACACGTCTCATTGTTTCTGACAGCAACGTTTCTGATTGGCCCGTTGGTGTAAAGCCTGTCCACATTTTAGTAATGCCGTCATGACGCAGCAAATCTGGATCAGCTCCGTTGTTCCCCCGTTTTTAGAGATGTGGGTGCGGAGGAAAAGAGAGAGGGTTTTGTTTCCTGACACTTTGTGAGTCTCCTGACACCGGGGACACACCGGGGACACATAGGGACACACCGGGGACACATAGGGACACACCGGGGACACACCGGGGACACACCGGGGACACATGGTAATGTAGAAAAGACATCAGGAAGTGACTTGTGCATGATAGGAGACCTTTAATGTCAGAGATGATGTAGAAACAATCCATTGATAATCTGGAACTTTAACTTTGATCAGATGTTTAACAACTCCTTCATCTCCCTCACAGCTCATCAGTACTGACAGCATCTCCACTGACTCATGGAGCACAGAGTGAGTCTGTGGAAGCTCAAACACTCTCCCTCACACATTCACCTTCTCTTTGTTATTCTGATCAATATTCAGTCTTTAGCAAAAATGGAAAAATAATTTTAATGTATTTTTTTCAAATTCAGAAAATGATAAATACAAACAGATGAAGTTCAGTCAGTGAACTGACCTGAGAGTCTTCAGTCTGCAGTTTGGACTCTTTAGTCCAGAGCTCAGCAGCTCCACTCCTGAATCCTGCAGAGTGTTGTCACCCAGGTCCAGATCTCTCAGATTGGAGGGGTCAGACTTCAGAGCTGAGGCCACGACTTCACAGTGAGTCTCTGAGAGTCCACAGGCAGCAAGTCTATAATAACACATATATTACAACATGTGTTAAAAAAGAGGAAACATAATGACCTCAAGCATTTGATGAAAAACATATTTGACATGTTCTGATTGAGATTTGCTGTTAGTCCATTTTATATATAATAATATATGATAATAGAGTGTAATGTGTTGTCAGTGTGATCTGATCACAGGTCTGTGCTCCTGCTGTCACTGACTGTTACCATAGAAACAGAAATTAAATAAATCACTTGACAATATTAGAGATGTACATATTTAAATGTTAATTCATATTTAGATGTGAATGATGGATGTGTTGGCTTCTCTGAGCATCTGGAAATGTATTGTGCACACAAACACAGTTAACAAACCCAATAAAGTTTCAATATTTTAAACTGAATACCATCAGATGTTCTCACTATATGAGTATTAAGACATAACTCTGGTATTGGTGGGATATGATATAGATCTTATTTTAAACTCTAACACATTGTGATAAAAACGTGTGTGTGTTTAATGATAAAGAAACTACTAGAAAGTAATAATAACTGATAACTAAGTCCTGCTGTGTGGTGTGATCACATGCTGAGAAACCTCTAGAGTCCTTCATGTGTTTGACATGTCGCCTCCATCACTCAATATGAAGAGAGGAACGATTCTGTTTAACTATTATTATAAATAAATAGAAGAACAGTGTTGGTTTACTCTCTCAGTATTTAAACAGCAGAAATGTTATAGTGTTTATTTGAATAATTAAACTTCTGATCCACATTAGTTTATAAAGTTAATCACATCTGGACTTACTTGGCCTTCCTGCAGTTCCTCACAGCTGGAATCAGTCTCCGTTTTCCCTCCTCTGATGTGTTGTACTTGTCCAGGTCCAACTCATCCAGAACCTCCTCTGACATCTGCAGCATGTAGGCCAGAGCAGAGCAGTGGATCACAGAGAGTTCCTTCTCTGATCTGTTCTCTGACTTCAGGAACTCTGTGATCTCCTGATGTACTGAGAGGTCCTTCATCTCTGTCAGACAGTGGAAGATGTTGATGCTCCTGTCAGGAGAGGAATAACTGTTCATCTCCTTCAGGTTGTTGATGGCTCTCTGGATGGTTTCTGGTCTGTTGTCTGTGCGACCCAGCTGGCCTCTGATGGCTCTCTGGATGGTTTCTGGACGCTTGTCTGTGTGACCCAGCAGGCGTCCTAACAGACTCTGGTTGGACTCCAGAGAGAGGCCGTGGAGAAAGCGGACAAACAGGTCCAGGTGGCCATTTTCACTTCTGAGGGATTTCTCCATGGCTCCCTTTAGGAAGACAGGCAGGGATGGGTAATCCTGATCACTGCTGTTACTGTTCACATAGGGCCAGTCTCCCTGCAGGAAGTCCTCCAGTACCTCTGTGTCTCTGTTGGTGTAACAGTGGAACATGTACACTGCAGCCAGAAACTCCTGAACGCTCAGATGAACAAAGCAGTAAACAGTTTTCTGGAAGATCACTCTCTCTCTTTTGAAGATCTCTGTACAAACTCCTGAGTGCACCAAGGCCTCGGTGACACCAAGGCCACAGCGCTGCAGGTCTTCTTGGTAGAACATGATGTGTCCTTTCTCCAGATGTTCAAATGCCAGCCTCCCCAGCTTCAGAAGAACCTCCCCTGTCAGCCTCTGTCAGCTGCTGTGGACTCTTCTCATGTCCCTCTTCATACTTCTGCTTCTTCCTCTTGGTCTGGACCAGCAGGAAGTGTGAGTACATGTCAGTGAGGGTCTGGGGCAGCTCTCCTCTCTGGTCTGTAGTCAACATGTGGTCCAGAACTGCAGCAGTGATCCAGCAGAAGACTGGGATCTGACACATGATGTGGAGGCTCCTGGAGCTCTTGATGTGAGAGATGATTCTGCTGGACAGGTCTTCATCACTCCATCTCCTCCTGAAGTACTCCTCCTTCTGGGCGTCAGTGAAGCCTCGTACTTCTGTTACCCTGTCCACGCACTCAGGAGGGATCTGATTGGCCGCTGCAGGTCTGGAAGTTATCCAGACGAGAGCCGAGGGAAGCAGCTTCCCCCTGATGAGGTTTGTCAGCAGCACGTTGACTGAGGACTTCTGTGAGACATCAGACACAACCTCATTGTTTCTGAAATCCAGAGAAAGTCTGCTTTCATCCAGGCCGTCAAAGATGAGCAGCACTTTACAGACAGCCAGCTGCTCTGCTGTGACCTTCTGTAAGGTTGGATGGAAAACATGGAGCAGCCTGAGAAGACTGTACTGCTCACCTTTGATCAGGTTCAGCTCCCTGAAGGAGAGCGGGATCACCAGACTGACATCTTGGTTTCCCAAACCCTCGGCCCAGTCCAGAGTGAACTTCTGCACTGAGAAGGTTTTTCCAACTCCAGCGACTCCGTTGGTCAGGACCGCTCTGATGAGAGTCTGTTGGTCAGGTAAGGCTTTAAAGATGTCCTGGCACTTGATTGGAGTGTCATGGAGGGGCTTCTTCTTGGAAGCTGTCTCCAGCTGCCTCACCTCATGTTGGGTATTAACCTCTTCACTCTGTCCTTGTGTGATGTAGAGCTCAGTGAAGATCCTGTTGAGGAGGGTTTCACTTTGATCAGTTCCTTCAGTCACACGTTCACATCTCCTCCTCAGACTGAGCCTATGTTCATCTAAAACCTCCTGCAGACCACTATCTGCTGGAAGAGAAGGAAACAGGAGAGAATAAGAAAATGCTTTTGAGAATCTAACAATAAAACTAATAAAAACAGACTAAGTTTAAATGTTTTATAACCATTGTAATGTCTATGTTCTTCAACAGAATACCTAATACAAAAACAAATGAACCAGGAAGAGGAATAAGACGCTGCATGAGTTCGGCCTCTTACCTCGTACAGAGCTGGTCTGACTGGCTGTCTGCAGGCCAGCTCTGGTTCTGGATCTTTTTCCACACTGGGGACAGGAGGGGTCTCCTGATGGAGGGCGCTGCTCCCAGTATGAGGTGATGCACTGTCTGCAGAACCAGTGTCCACAGCTGGTAGAGACTGGATCCTTCAGGACGTCCTGATACAGAGCACAGCTGGACAGCTGCTCCTCCACAGGAACAGGACTCTTCCTCCTCCCTCTGTGGAGAGGAACACATCCTTTATAGCACTTTACTTCAGAGGGGCTGATTCTCACCAAAGGTACAACAAGGGGGCACATTCTAGTTTGATATTTAAAAAAAGGTCTATATAATATATACCCTTGTGATCAGGTAGATAGCTTACAATTCACATGATCATAAAACCAGAGAGCATCCTGTCTGGATTCATGACCCAGAGGAGCACATGTTCCCTGTATCTACACACACAGCTGTATTAACCTGGTCAACCCGGTATCACGGCAAGACGTGAACATGTGACGATCTACCATGCTGGGAGACGTGAATATGTCACGGTTTCGTCCCTTCAAACGTGACAGTTACACGGTATTGTTAACATGGCCCAACCAGTGGAGAAATACCCGGAAGTGCCTAGCAAATGGTCTACCGCGCCTATTGGTCGGTTTTTATTGTCAAAATTAGATGTTTTTAATTTATTTTTTAATCGTCACACTCGATTTCGCCGATTTTCTTGTTGCCCTAGCTGATCGACACCTCTTTTAGCAGAAACAAAGGCTGCATTAATGTATTATATCGATGTTAATCCATGTGTGTGGAGGTGTGGATGTGGAATTAACGGACGTGACGTTGTGCGGGCAACGCAATTTACAAACTCTTCAACTACAACCCTAATTATATTTAAAAACATTTTAGAAGGCCTCACGAAATACTTTAATGTAAATGTGAAGGGATGTGTGTAATGTGGTGATTGACATTATTCACCCACGGATCTATGGGTTGGGGGTAGTATTGTTCCGCACGGACATTTTAGTTAACCGGACTCCTGTTGATGTGAAATCTGAAAACATTTTTTTTAAATAAAATAATACTTTATTCCGAGTTTGCTTGCTTTTCTCTTTGGAGGTCATCACATAACGGCATTGTAATACACGGTTCGGCTGCATTACATATGACATATCTGCCGTAGTTCTGTATTTATAGAGCCCTGATGAGAAGACTTCTGGACAAACAGGAAGTACTGCCGCCAAAACTGAAAACGTGACGTGGATCATAAATATATCAGCAATTAAACAACATCTTACATTTCTTTTCACACAATACGTCTCCTTGCAGTATCAATACTAATTCGGCTGACTTTTATATTTGATCCAATTGGTAGATAGGTTATATTTACACCATAACGGTGCACAGCTGATAGAAAAGGACTTTTTCTTTGAATATAAGAATGTAAATACTGAGTTGAAAGAATAGTCAGGGGTGTTGGGTGATGGGAGACACATCTATGGATTCAGAATTTCAATAGCTTACTGTTAAATGACGGATATACCTTTCTGTCTGTGATGTTTTACAAATCAGATATTAGAAGTAAAACATGTGAAATAATATAGCAATATCCTGTACAATTATGTGAAAACATGAATAAAACTACACATCTTCAGATGTTATACATACACAAGTGTCCTACACTAATAATACACAGTTATTATGGCTGTGTGTACCTTGTGTGCACCGCATAGTGGTTAAAGCACGTTATTGAATTAGTTGTGTATATGATATGTCAATAAACCTTAGAAAATCTTGAAATCTTGAAAGGGATATGCAAAATAGATATTATATACAGTCTTTAATGAACTATTAGTAGAGAATAACGAGTAATGAATATACTTTATATGGATCTGCAGATAAATGTTTAGTCTTCTCAAGCAGCAACTATCAAATATCTCTCCTGATTGTTGGCACTTGACAATCACCTGTCCCTGCATTTTACTCAGGTGTAACTAAAGCCTGATTTAAGGGTTGTTTATATTTCACATCATTAATCAGAATCTGCAAAGTAACTAAAATAAATGTAAAAAAAAAAAAAAAATAATACTTTATTCCGAGTTTGGAGGTCATCACATAACGGCATTGTAATACACGGTTCGGCTGCATTAAATATGACATATCTGCCGTAGTTCTGTATTTATAGAGCCCTGATGAGAAGACTTCTGGACAAACTTGCCGCCAAAACTGAAAACGTGACGTGGATCATAAATATATCAGCAATTAAACAACATCTTACATTTCTTTTCACACAATACGTCTCCTTGCAGTATCAATACTAATTCGGCTGACTTTTATATTTGATCCAATTGGTAGATAGGCTGTATTTACACCATAACGGTGCACAGCTGATAGAAAGGCACATCTAGTTGTTAAAGCACGTTATTGAATTTTATTATTTGATTATTTTTCACAAAAATGAAACCATCAATAGCAGAAACAGAATTAACTGTCATTAGTAAACCACTCAAATAAAAAGATCATAAGTGGTTTTGTTTTACATATATTTTAAGGATAATAATAGCAATGTAACACTGTCTATGACACTTACTGTATAACACTGATTTGAAAAACATACAGAAAAAACTAATTCACTGCCCTTAATAAAGTATTTAATACATTTCAGGTGTGCTGTTTTGTTTAGATCATTGACATCTGGAGCTCTTTTAATGTCCTTTTTGATTATTGTTACACCAGGTCTTGTCAAAACCTTTATTCCATATTCAATATCCATTACTAAACAAAACAGCAATTCTACTCTACTACAATTCAGAGGTTAACCTGGTATTTTTACTCCACTACATTTATTTTAGTTACTTTGCAGATTCTGATTAATGATGTGAAATATAAACAACCCTTAAATCAGGCTTTAGTTACACCTGAGTAAAATGCAGGGACAGGTGATTGTCAAGTGCCAACAATCAGGCGAGATATTTGATAGTTGGTGCTTGAGAAGACTAAACATTTATCTGCAGATCCCTATAAATAATAATGATCACGCCACCAAACACACATTCAAACTAAAGGAACCAGCCTGTTTGGAAAATGTAAGAAGTAGAAAGTACAGGTATTTGTGTTCAAAATGTAAGAAGTCAAAGTGAAAAGTAGTCAGAAAAATAAGTAAAGTACTGATACCAGAAAAATTGACTTAAAGGTGGGGTAGGTAATTGTGGAGAAACCAGCTCGAGTGCACTCGACTTTGAAAATACACAGCCGGAAAAAATCTGCCACTTCCTTACAGAGTCCCTCCTCCAACACACACGAACGCGCACATGACCAATGAGGGCACGAGATAAGTTTGTGCACAGATGGAAGGCTGACAGGCAGGTAGGCCATCCAGTTATTTTAGCCGGGCCGGCTAAAATGATTGGTCGTGCTTTTTACAGTATCACGGCTTCCACAGATGACATTTTTTTTATGGATTTTTTTATGTTGTTTGATTAATGAAACACATATATGCACTCCACTATGCTGTTGTAGTATGAACTGTATCTGAAGCTCTTAATATGATTGCTCATATTTCAAGCCATCTTTTCCTGGCCCCTTGCTTTGGATCATTTTCATCAACCGGCCCCATTCCAAACTAATTGAATAGCCCTGTTAGTGTACAGTTTTATTATTATGCTGCTGCTGGGTTTATTGTATTTTTGTAACTCTGGCACAGCGATTTCCTTCGGGATGAATAAAGTCTTATCTTATCTTAAAGACGAGCAGAAGTTTCTTATACTTTAGTGATTATACAGCGTATTAAATGTCTTTCCTCCCGCTAGGTGGCTTCGGATCATACGGGTACGGGAACAATGCCAACTCCGCATACAGTGAGTATTCCCTTTTAATCCTGGTTTTACTGCATGTTTAGGGTTGCTGCTTGGCCACATGGTCAAAAAAAGAATCATGTCTTTTCTTAACCTCAGTGAAAAAGGCCATGAGGTTAAGGAAAGCTGTGAAGAAGGCGAGTTCATCAGGACTTAAGAAAAGAGACTGCACTGACACTGCAACACTTCTTTCTGTTGAGACCAAGGAAGTTATAGAGTGGCGAAGTCACGCCCATCTACTTCCGGTCCATGGGACCTTATTTTCGGAAAAATTATGCATTGAAGTCAATGGAGAGAGAAAACTTATCTTTCGATCCCAGTTTGAATTGTGCCATGAATTACACATATGATGTTTGTCAATCTTAAAAAATCATTTCCATGTCAAAAAAAGTCACAGTTTGTCGTAAAACTGTTGAAATATAAGACTATGAAAAGTACGCAACTAGGAAGACTACAAATCCCAGAGTCGCGTAAGTGATGTCACAATTGTTTACCTCCACCATTCAGATACCTAAGATCAGCGCAATATAGATATAATCTATCTATATGGCGCTGGCTAAGATAAGATAACTTTAACAAGATGCCTGTGTGCTTAGTACCAGGTTGTTATTATACCAGCAATGGGTCTTGCTCGTTCTTTCGCTTCCCGTCTGATGAAAGGACCAGCAGTGTCTGGATCATGCTAGCTAGTAGCTAGCACGTTAGTTAGCATTACAGCCTTGTCATTTTTATTAGCCTTAACATGAAGTAACATTAAGTAACCCAAAATGTTAAACAGTAAGAGTAGTAGTCATATTTCGTGAACCCTTTGAAGAGTACTGTCACAACACCGGTGTGATCATTCTATAATACACAATTTAAGCCCGGGGGAGAAATGCTAACGCTAACGCTAGCTTCGATGATCTTCTCTACTTCATGCTATCTGCACAAATGGTTGACATTAAACATTACAACGACCAGGCAGTTCAGAGAGAATCAAAGGAAGGCAGGCAGGCAGCTTTGCATGACATTCTTCAGGACGTGTTTCATTGTGGTGATAGTGAGGGCAGTCAATCGTTTTGTTGACAAGACAGTAGTGACGGCCATCTTGGTGACGTGTGTGGTTCTGTGAGACCAGAGATGTAGGTCATTTAGCGTTTCACACAAACAAATGTGTTACTTCACAGTTTTACGACACATTTTTTTTTTTTGACTTGCAAAATTATCTTTTAAATTGACAAACATCATATGTGTAATTCGTGGCACAATTCAAACGGGATCGAAAGATAATCTTTCTCTCCATTGACTTCAATACATAATTTTTCCGAAATAAGGTCCCATGGAGGTCCACCGGAAGTGGAGGGACTTCGCCACTCTATTGAGTCTGCCTTGAAGGAACTCAAATGTTCCATAGATGGACTATTAAAAGCTACCAGCGAAACACCATGAAGTGTTTACTATTTGATCATTTACAGTGACTAGTTTACACTGAGTTCTAAACATATAAGCACTTTGTGGCATAAGATGAAAAGGTTTGATGAGCACTTTAACTTACTATCTATCACGTGGTTATTAATGTAAAATGGTCAAGTTGGAAATATGTTGTTGTGTCACGGGTCAGGGCTCTAATGTGTTTTATTGATTTAACCCTTAG